>NW_019416384.1:923675-925942 GCF_000390285.2 Anoplophora glabripennis | reverse complement strand
ATTTACTTTTTTGGCTTGCCGCGGGCTATGCTTGCAGTAAATAGCAAATATGGGCACGTAAATGTAAACGAGTTATAGAAGAAGAGAAAAGAGAAGATTTTTAACGGTTTTTTCGATATATCTCGAAAAGTAACAAAGCAATCGATACTTTCAAAAAATCTGTCGATAGATCTTTTTAAAACCTACAACTTTCTCATTTAAAATTTTTCAATCCGTGCTATATTTTTTTAGTTATTTTAGAAAAACCGTTTTTTTCAACTTTGCGATTTTTTTTAACCATGTTCGCCATATTGGATCGAGTTTAAAGAACAAGAAACTCAATTTAAAATTTAATTTTCTATACGGTCATATTTTTTTGTCCAGGTAATAATTTCTGCAAATTTAACATTAATCCGTGACAGAATGCTTGGACTATACAGCCACGTCAGGGAACACAAATTCGAGAAAAGGTGAAGATGTATTTAGAAAAATGGGATATTTAATAAAAATAAAATATGTAAATAAGAGTGAAAAAATATATATAGATGTTAGTAATAAAAATGTAATTGTACAAAGCTTTAGGTATTGCACATTATTATTTAGTTGTAAGTATTCAAAAGCAATAGTAATCATGTCGATTGAATATTGTCAAATAAAAATAAAAAGTGATATACCTACTCGTATCATGGTTTCGTAAGATTAATTAGGTAGATATGTTGAATATTTGCCATAAATATCTGTTGGTCTTAAAATTTACTGTTGTTTTCGTTGAATCGTAATTAACTTAAATAGTCGAGTTTAAAAGTAACAAACTTGGTGTTTTTCCTGCCTATTGGTATATCGGACGCCTAGAAATAGATTTTGCACAGATAAATTACTGATGTAACTCGATTTTTATAACATGTAAAAACAATTTTTTATATTCTTTTCCTTTATCTGTATCAAATAAACGGGTTCGCTCCGCCCCTGCTAACCTGGCGCGGCAGCCTCCGACCAAGTATTAATCTATTACAAATTACGTCATTAAAGGCAGTGATCAGGAAGTTATATATGTGTGGATACGAGTAGCAACCCCCGTTGGCCCGCAGCATCTGCCGGTTCCCATTGAGTCACCTTCCACTATCCATACTTGTCCTGCTGCTGTACATGCTCGTTCTCCGGAGGATTATGCGATGAAGATCACTGGCGTAAGATGGCTTTATGCTCCGCCACCTAAATAATATCCCCTTTAACTGGCTAGCCCCGGCGTTATGTCAGCTGTGTAGCTTCCCCAGGATGATGATTTTCTTCTCTGGGTGCAATATTAAAAACGTTATTTTTTACGACTTACGACATCGACTGATTGGCATATTTTCTCGAAATATGTACTTAGAATTCGGGAGCGGTGTTATACTAGGTATGTACATACAGGGTGACTCAGACCAGTTGGCCGCCATTACAGGAAAATGAAGGAAAAAGCAACCAGGAAACCGCAAGCTCTTTAAGATAAAAATGATATAATAAGTACCTATTACATTTAAAATTCCATCTTGGTAAATTTGCCGCCCTGGGGGTTGTAACGTCATCGAAAATATTTGATACAAATGATTTAAGGCAATAATGAATATAAACATTGACATTGTCTTGTTTTCCACGGCGAAGCTGATAAAATTAGTAATAGACTTGATTGAACCAGTGTTTCTCTCTGTACCCACTAAACATTTTTCAGTTTCTGACATGTTTCAGAAACGTTTCCATTTTTCTTGAAACGTTTCATAAAAAATCCATGCAACGTTCTGGTAACGTTCTAGAAGCCCAAGATGTCCTCCCCAAAATACGTTTCCAATGAAACGTTTCAAAAAATTGGTTTCAGTAACATTCTTTTTATGTTCCATTTATGCCCTCGATATTTTTGTTTTACGTTTCAGTATATTTTCAGAAATGTTTGAGTAACATAATAATTTTATTACCATATTGTTCTCATAATGCTCTCAACTTTAGATCATTTTCATTTCAAAAGCGTTTTTGAAATAGTATAAATAGTGTGAGTATTTTTTTAAATATCTCTAATACTCCTTTGTGATATTTTTATTTGTATTGTGAATGACTTAATTCGAACTAAAAAAAGTTACATTGTATATTAAAAAAAATAAATATGCTCTTCTAGTTTGGGGATGCGGCAACTTTTACTAAGAATTTCTTTCTTTTTGAGAAGCCACTGAAAAAAGTTTCTAATATGGATTACGAATTTTGCCATTCATCGTACAAATAAAAATATCACAAAACAATATCAGAAGCATTAAAAAAAA
>NW_019416384.1:909995-921821 GCF_000390285.2 Anoplophora glabripennis | reverse complement strand
CATTCAATTAAATGAAGATTTAGTTGAAAATTCCAGAATTTAATTTAATTCATGTGTGTTAATTTTATTTTATTGTATTTTTTGTAAATTTTATGTTAATTTCTCGTTCATTTTTCTGTCTGTTTCATTGTATTTTGGTATAATGATGTCTATTAAACGTGTTATTAAATATTTGTTGTGATTGATTTATTATCGCATGGGTTACTAGATAAAAAGTTTCTTTATGCATAATAAACAATTTGACAGAAATTTAGCCGCAGAATCGTTAATGTTGAATATTTTTTCATGAAATTTGGTACAGATCCATTTCAGGGGACGCCGAATCCAGTGGCGTACGCAGATTTTTTCTAAAAAAATCGCTAATATGGATTCTGGATTTTTCAGCCTCTGAATGTGATCTAGTAGGCCTTAGTTTAAAAAAGAACTGGACGGCGCTTGTCCCCAAAATACACTTTTCCCCCCTTTACATTTCAAAAAAAAATTCGTCAAAATCGCTCCATAAATAAAAATGTTATGAGGGTGGCCCGCTTTCAAATGGGTCACTCTGTAGGTAAATCAATTTCTGGATTGGAGTGATCATGTTAATAAGTTATGTTCAAAATTATCTTTCGTCTGTTATGTAATGTATAGGTTAAAATGTCTAACAATTAAAAAAAATATTATTGTCATGTTATTACGCTCATTTTATTCTGGAATAAGAAACAGTAGATACCTACATTAATTTGTTTATTGTTTTCTAAACTAAATTTGAAACACAAGTAATAAAATGAACAAATATCTATACATTTGTGGATTTGTTATTGTCAAATGCATCCCGCCTCTGAAACTTTGTTAACGGAAACTATCATCGGAACCATCGTTCTAAAACGACAAGCGTAATACCGTTGGCGTGGAGCAGAACAGAAAAATTAATACCCATGCGTCATTCGATCTAATTGAACCCTCCTCCCGTCCCTACACCTCGAAATGAAGATGTACGAGAGACTCGTAACGCCGTCTCCGTACCTATTGAGAAGCTAGGTGTTCATTTGTCACCGGGCGTGGGAGTAAGACACGGCGTCTAAGCGTTAAGTAATACCTCGGAGGCGGCAGACAATGGACGTGAGGAAGCGATCCACTCAGACGCGGTGACAGCCGCGGCGGCGGTTCCATTAGCCACCCCGTGAAAACGCGAGTGACACTCACGACGACTACAGCGTCGACGAAGACGACGTCATTATTTAAATGGGCTGAGTGCTCTCTGCCGAGAGGGCTAAATGTATCCGGGAGGTGCTGGGACGCGGGGTAATTACCCGGCTCGTAACGGGGTTACTTTTTCATCTCTGTGGCCCTTTTGATGGGATAATGGAAATATTCGCGCGATGCGAATTTCGGTGACTGCTCCTTCCTAGAAGATCACCACTTTGGTATTTACTGGGCCTCTGTTTAGCGTCAATTAAGGGGTCATGTAAATACATATTACGATCAGAGACTTACGGAACGGAAATCGTAAGCCGTATACTATAGAATATATTTACAACTATAAAAAAATCGCTTACATAAACTTTTTGGGTCGTAGAACGCTTCGTATCTGAAAAATTTCTTTTTTTTTTTTGTTACCGAGTGCAAAGACGAATATAGAGTACACAGTATACGAAGTATGCTAATTAGCATACAAATCGACTAACAATAGAAGATTCGATTGGAAAAAGTTTAGAAAAATATGTAGCAAGTAATAAAACGAAAAAAAAAACGACATGAGTTTTTATTCTTAGAATGAGATATTCTACTGATACCTAGTTACAGTTGTGTTACTGAAACGTGAATCATATAAAGTGTATAGATTTAATAATCTGCGTTAGCAAAAATAAAACCAGACAACAAAAAAATCTTGTGATCTTACATTTTTTTTAAATTAATTTTGTTGACGTTATGTTTTTATCTATTAGTGATTCAGTGGTGTTTATAACTTTTTAATGTACCTTTTAATGTAAATATCGATAATTGACTACTAATTGTAATACGTACACTACGATTTATTTGTATAAAAAAAAAACAGACAGATTTAATACATCAAGAGAGCGCTTACCCTCAGACTGTTATATACACGATCAAATTCCTGCTTGTAATTGGGGAAGTCCACGGTTAAGTTTTCAACAATTTTACCCAACTTATTGGATAGATCCTTCTGTTTAGTATATTCGGTAGCAAGTTGGTCCTCCGTTTTGTACATGAGGAACGGCTGCCTCCCCACCGATATGTCGTGATAGAGACTCACCTTTTTCTGATTGACGAGTAGAAGTTCGAAGTTCATCTGTCTGCTGGTTTTGGAGATTTCCACGTCGCGACTAAGGTTACTGGAATAATTTTCATACATCTTGATGTTTCTCTCGGTGCTTTCCAGACCTTGCAATAAGTTTTCCTTCTGCTCCTCGATAGCCCTGCATTTCAATTTGAGCGATTCCGTTTCGCTTTCCATTTGCTTTATTTTATTTTTTACGTTGTCCATTTTTCTTGAGTAATTTACTCTCGTCCTTTCAGCGGCTCCCTTCAACAACGGTTGGTTATTAGAATAGATCATCAAAAAAATGATGCGTATTCTTTCGCATAGTAATGGCTCAAGTTAAAATAAACAAAAATATTTGTATAAAGTTAAATACGTTTGTTTAATATCAAAATTTTATTTTTTTTCGAAAGACACCATGTTTTTTTTTCATGCTGATAAAAATTGGGGAAATTCACATAGGGATTTTTACATATTTGTAATGGTTTTTATACACGAAAAATGTAAATGATACATTTATCTTAGATGAGTAGGTCAAATTATTTATTTAGGTAGTTAAAGACGATCAATTCAACCATTAGGTATATTAGGGTTTTCTGAATATGAAAACGTATTTAGTAGCTCATTTTTACATTTAAACACTGAAGGATGAATACGTCACTAAGAAAAGTGTGTAAAATTTAATATAAGAAAGAATTCAGAAATTTATATTTTACTCTAATTTAATGTTATTTTCTCTTTACTTAAGTGCGTCGTAACCTGTCTTGGAAAAATATTTAGATAAGTTAGGTATGTAAAAAAATAAGTAGGTAAGTATATTACAAAATAATAGATTTTCTTTTTCTTCATACAAATAATTTTTAGTTTTGCTGTTTCTTAGTGTAAAATTACGCTTTAGGTGTTGTAAATATACATATATTAGTCCATAGTACAGGCCCCCCCTGGAAAGTTGATTACCACATACTTTATAACTCCTGAGGGGCATCCTTTTGACGAGTCTACCTCATTTTTCCTCTACGACTTTTCTCGATTCCTCCGCTTTTCCACTCGGAAAAGTCCAAAAACATGGCAATTTCCCGGGGTCTTGAAAACTCAAGACCACATCTTTTATTTTTAGCTGAAGTAACTGGAAATTTTGTTGCAAATGCCGATTTCAATATGTCCGACATTGACGTGTCTACCGGTCGAAACATGCCAAAATAACAGGGTATTGAAAATCAATTACCACATAGGTAATTTTTAGTAAAATTAATTGTAAATAATTAATTCAGTCGAAAAGTATTGTTGTCCGACAAATTTCAAGCCGCGTTTTTTCAGTCCGACAGCTGGAAATCGGAATTTTCACGGGGTATGAAAAATCGATTACCACATGTCGGACAAAAATAACACACGATAGAAAAGTGTTTTTTATAAGCAAAAATTGTAATGTCCGACAAAAATATATCCGCAAATCATCAGTCCGACAAAAAAAGATGAAAAAAATTTCGTTAAAAATTGTGCACATGTATTTATAATTTCTAATAAAGTATTTTCATGTATTAAGCAAAATTCCATATAAATATACAATACAGGGTGTTTCAGAAAGACTTCCCGTAAATACAGGGAGTGAGGACGACAAATAATAAGAATTTTTTGTCACATGAACTATATGTCTATCTCCTCAAGCTTACTTTGAAAAAAGTCACTTATTTTATAGTGCAATATTGTAAGAGTGTAATTAAAAGCCTTTTTTCTTGAAAATCGTCCACATTAGGAAGTTCTAACAAGAGTACATTATTTTTAGAAAATAAAATTGTACAATAGAAATTAGAGCCCGACTGGTAAAAAACCTAACCTTAAAAAAAAATATAACTTAAATTGTAATAAGAATGTAGCATAACTAGCGCTTTCTATGAAATATACAAAAAATAATTAGACTGGCGTATTTTGCAACCTTAAAAACCTCGGGCTACCAAATTTCATAAAAATATTTGGCACTATTTGGAAATTTTCATAAAAATATTATTTAAAAAATTTTATTTTGTCTCTCTGTATCTCGAAAACAAGAGGAGATAGACATGGAGTTCATAAGACAAAAAATTCTCATTTTTTATCATAATATCACCCTCTTTATTTAAGGGAGGTCTTTCTTAAACACCCTGTATATATTTTTCGTTTTATTCTTGTAATTGTAAATCTCTATATGCTCAATTTAGCCAAATAAATATCGAGAAAAGAATTAAACGATTTCAAAAAAGTATGTATGGTGTAAAAAAATTATGCACAAAAGTTTTGGGATTTTCTTTTAGAAAAATAGGAAAATTTTTGTAAAGAAAAATAACGAACGCGAATGAAAACTTGAAAGAGAAAAAAGGATTTTTATATCAAGTATAATATTAATTTATTTAGAAATAATGCATTATGCACTAAGATCGTATTAATCGCCTCAAAAATAACTTCATTTGTTTATAACTTTTAAATTTTTAAGCATAAAATAAGCAATATTATAATTATTTATTTGAAACAAATAATAATTTACATAATAATAATTAATAACCATTTATAAATATGAAATTTTTGGAGTGAAAAAATTAAATTTCATCACGTTTATTGATTTATTGATTTTTTAATAATTTGCGGACATTAAATCGTCGGACACTTATATCACTATTTTGTACAGTAAATTTAAAAGTGGAAAAAATGAAAATTAGATATGTGGTAATCGATTTTTCATACCCCGTGAAAATTCCGATTTCCAGCTGTCGGACTGAAAAAACGCGGCTTGAAATTTGTCGGACAACAATACTTTTTGTCTGAATTAATTATTTACAATTAATTTTACTAAAAATTACCTATGTGGTAATTGATTTTCAATACCCTGTTGTTTTGGCATGTTTCGACCGGTAGACACGTCAATGTCGGAGGAATTTCTGTCGGACAAATTTTAATCGGCATTTGCAACAAAATTTCCAGTTACTTAAGTTAAAGATAAAAGATGTGGTCTTGACTTTTCAAGACCCCGGGAAATTGCCATGTTTTTGGACTTTTCCGAGTGGAAAAGCGGAGGAATCGAGAAAAGTCGTGGAGGAAAAATGTGGTAGACTCGTCAAAACGAAGCCCCTCAGGAGTTATAAAGTATGTGGTAATCAACTTTCCAGGGGGGGCCTGTACTGTAGACTATACGTACTTATCGATAATGCAAATTTACGGTTTGGGTGAATTACGCAAAAAGTGTAAAATTACATGGTTAATGAAATTTTAGATAAAAATTTTTATATTATGAGTGTACCTGAGTTTTCTTCTGCCTAGCCTCCGACACCATATAGATGGATTCCCTCCTGCCGACGCAGTGATCCAGGTCTTTGACCAACTTTTCCTGTGCCCTCCTCAACTGGCCGTAGATGACTTGCATCTTGTGTATCTCCTGCCTCATGTTCCCCACCTCACCGCTCTCGCTTCTCTCCTCCTTCACGTTGCTCAACGTCTCCTTGACCAGCTGCAACTTCTTTTCCCACTCCAGCACCTCCCTGTTCACCTCGACGAGATTCTTGCTCAGATTGACCCTGTCCTCTTCGATGTCGGTCACATCGGCTTCGATCTCCAAACAGGCCAGGTCGGCGTCTCTCAGTTTGGTGTCGTACTCGGACTGCAGCAGCACGTTATTCCTGTCCAGGTTGGTCTTCTGGTGGCGCTTCTTGAATAATACTTCCGAAAGGACGGTGCTCCTATTCTGGAGACTGTTGATGTTGTGCAGCACCTTCTCTGCCGCTTTCTTGTACGCCTCGATCTCGTCGCGTATTCGTAAATTCTTCTGTTCGAGGATGAGAGATTGCTTCTTTAGCATGTTTATGTTGTAGATCTGTTCCTGGCGGTCTTTGGACACCACTAGTAGATTTTTTTGTTCCCTCAACCAGAACAGCTGCAGTTTTTTTATGGATTCTTGGGTCTCCTCGATCTGTTTCTCCAATTGTGTCAGCCGTACCTCCTGAGGGGAGATCGTGGGATGGTCCTTGATCGTGGCCTTTTCTATTTTGCTATTTAAATAGTCATACTGTCTCTCTCTCTTCCTGAACAGCAGGTCGTACTTGGCTTTCTCCTCCTGCAGAGCGTCGGTCTCCTTCTCCAGATCCGCCTGCTGTTTTTGGAGATCCTGCAGCATCCCCCTGGTTTGGTAATTGTTGTACTTCTGCGACTCGATGTTCGCGATCAGGCGGCTGCGTTTATTCTCCGCCTCGTTCATGATAACTTCCACGTCCTTTGTTTTGTCTTTGATGGCGCGCAACATTCTATACAGGCTGACGGCCGCCTTATCGTTGGCCAGTTGGTTCTGTAGGTTCTTCAGCAATTTCTCTTCCAAACCGGTCTTCTTCGATACGATTTTGTCGTAGTCTTTCGTGATGACGTCTAAATAAGTTTGTCTGTGCTGGATCTCGTTCCTGACACTTTCGATGTCCTTCTCCGTCTGCTCTGATATGGCTTGCAACTCCAACATGTTTCTTTCGATGGCGTTTCTCTTTTTCATTTCCTCGTCTGTTTGGGCTTTGCAATATTTTATATCCTGTTCTATCCTATTTTTCAGCACTGTCCTCCGTTCGTTCTCTATTAGCTCCTTCTTCGTCAGCTTCTTCACCTGTTCGGTTTCCGCTGTGATGCTCTTTAGGTTCTCCTGCATCCTGTTCACCTCCTCGTTCAGGCAATCTATGGTTTTGCTTCTGTTGGAAATCGCGACGACCACGGAGTTCCAGGAGTGCATGAGGCACCTGTATTCTGCCTGGAGAGCTTCCACGTTCGTGTTGCCGACCGCGATTGCCTCTTCTTGTTCTTCTATTTCCGAACTTTGAACTTTGGTCTGAATTTCCATCGCTTCGATCTCGCCTTCTAGTCTCCAAATCTCCCTCATCAGGTTGTAAATCAACAAGTCTTGAGCTCGCTTTTCTTGCGCTAGCAGTAAGTTGTCTTTCCTCGTCTTTTCGGCGATGCGCTGGTTCACGCTTATATTTGATTCTATTTTGTTTTCCCACTGAGACATCTGGTGTATCAGGTAATTTATTGATTCGATTTCGTTCTGCAGCTCTCTGTTACTTTTCTCCGTTAGATATATCTTTTCTCTAAGCCCCTTCTGTTTTTGTTTCTCCTCTTCTAGGGCCGCCTCCATTTCCTCCTTCGCCGCAGTAACGGTCTGCAAGTCTGCGACGATGTTCTCGAGGACTTTGTGCTGTGAGCAAACCAGCTGCTGAGCTTCGTAGGTCTGAACGCCTAGCTGTTCCCTCTCTGCATTCTTTTTCTTAGCTTCGGATTCGCTTTCGAATATTTCGCCCTCTAAACGACTTATCTGGGTTAGCAGGTGCTCTTTCAGGGCTTTCTGGAACCGCTGAAGGAGCGGGTGATCAGGAGCTAGCGAGCTTTTTTCCGGGCTCTTTCTTTCTGAAGCCGTTTCCGACGGTTTTGGAGATTTCGCTTCCATTGTCGTTAAAACCTATTTACCACCTACTATTCACGGCACTTTAACTGATGATGAATATTTTCTGTTTGTCAAAAATAATCGATGGGAATGTCAACAAGTCTCCATGGCAATGACGCACAGCAGGTTGCTTAGGAGCCGCAACAAACTGATTTCGGTGGAACTGAAAAAATGAATCGCGCGGCACGCATACTGACCTAATATTTTCCGAAAGTAATTATTACTGTATCGTTATAGAGGCAGAAAACACGGTGATAAAGAGAAAAAATGAACTGAACGACGGGCGGTAGGGAGATCGAGGGCAGTGGAAGCGCGTCTGGCACACCTTATGAAAACAGGCGAGCCCCCCGAGCAAGAAAAACCGGCGCATCGGTAATTGGGTTCGCTAAAAATCACAAAAATCTCAGTTGCCTGCCTCGAGTCCCTCGGGCCCTGCCTGTCTGATGCCTACCTGCTGACGCTTTCACTGTGGTAGATATCTCGTGTTTTTCTGCCTTTTCGTATCTGTTCATTTTTCTACTAATGTCGCCTGTAGCCTAAATAACCTTTCAGCAGGAGACGGTTACCACTATTTTGCTTCGTTATCGTTCCGTTTCTACACTAATAACAGTTTTATGTAAAATTACACTAGATCATGGTTGTTTTGACGCCACAGTGCAGTAAAAATTAAAATTTTCACTCCCGAAAACTGTATAAACTTTGCATTACTCTAAGATTTCTTTAATTGTAAGAACTAATTAAATAAACAATAAGTATGTATTTTCTTCCGTAAAATAGATTTTTATTTTGAAATAAGTAATTAAGTAGATAAGGAAAAACATTCTTCAAAAAATTACAACGTAAAAAAGAACAATACATTGCGAGAAGATAATAATATATGTACACTCAAACGTGTAATTCTAGACAATGTATCGTGCGTATGTTCAATTCATTTACATTTTTTTGTGTACAAAAACCATATACAGGGTGTCTCACATTTAAATAGCAGGACTTCAGGAATCAGTAGAAGACCTCATTTTGAGTCTAAAAGTTCCTATATACAGGGTGTCTCACATTTAAATAGCAGGACTTCAGGAATCAGTAGAAGACCTCATTTTGAGTCTAAAAGTTCCTATATATATGGGTCCTAAAACGCTTTGTTTCTGAGATACAGGGCGTTCAATTTTATTTTTGTTTTATTTATTTATTTTTTAACTAAATAACCGCTGACAAAAAAAATCATCATGTTGCGGCGAAAGACTTAGTATTTGAGGGCAAATAATTTGACACAGAAAATCATCGCATATTAGTTCCAGTGGTGGAGATAGAGGGGTCTCTATGCATATTTTTATAAAAAAAAGTATAGCCGATTTGATATTTTGCAAATGTTTTCGAAAAATATGAAAGAGCATTCAATTTTACCCAGAAAAGGCCCTCTTGTCCAAAGTCGATAGGAGGTGGCGTTTTCAAGAAAAACCGAAAATACTGTTTAGAAGTCAAATTAAGAAAAACCGAAAATACTGTTTAGAAATCAAATCAGACTTGAAATGTCATTCTAATATTGACATTTGCGCTTATTTTATTATAGTTTCTAATTGTGTGTAGAGTATTAAAAAAAATTGCAACAAATTCAAAATGCCGTTTAAGTTTACGAACCAAGAATACGCAGATATTCACTTCATATACGGGTTTGCCAATGGGAACTCGGCAGAAGCTGCTAGGGAATATCGGAGACGATTTCCTAATAGAAGACAGC
The DNA here is from genome assembly GCF_000390285.2 of Anoplophora glabripennis. Classification (NCBI taxonomy): domain Eukaryota; kingdom Metazoa; phylum Arthropoda; class Insecta; order Coleoptera; family Cerambycidae; genus Anoplophora; species Anoplophora glabripennis. The sequence continues at coordinate 912,383 of NW_019416384.1, read as the reverse complement.
CGCATCCACACGTTTTTATTAATGTTCATCAACGTTTCGCTAATGACGGATTGAATCTGGTCCATAGGGATCGCAACATAATTAACGTTAATATTGGCAGAAATAGGAGGAATCAGCGAATCTTGCACGAATTTGACAGAGATCCCACGACGAGTACCAGAAAAATTTCCAGGATTATTGGTGTTTCCAGGTGCACTATTTCTAGAACATTAAGACGAGATCATAGACATCCCTACCACTTACAACCTGTTCAGGGTTTACGTCCGGGTGACGAGGAACATAGAATAGCTTTTTCTCGGTGGATTCTTAACTCAATTGAAAACGACGGAAATTTTTTATCACACATATTATGGACCGACGAGTCATGTTTTACTCGTCGAGGTGTGACAAATTTACACAATCAGCATGAGTGGGCACATGAAAACCCGCATGCAATCAGACCACGAAATTTTCAGCACGAATTTAGTGTTAATATTTGGCTCGGCGTTTATAACAATTGTCTTTTCGGCCCTTACATCTTACCTCAACGACTGAATTCTGCGAATTTCTTAGAGTTCTTAGAGACCGAGAGTGCCAACATGTGGGAGGAAATTCCTCTGAATTTAAGAATGCGAGCATGGTTTCAACTTGATGGCTGTCCAGCTCATTTTGGCCGAAATGTCAGGAACTGGTTGAACACCCACTTTCCCGAAAAATGGATTGGCCGCGGGGGTATCGTTGCATGGCCTCCCCGATCCCCTGATCTGACACCCCTAGATTTTTTCCTCTGGGGTTTTATTAAAGAGAGAGTTTATACCACTACTGTGGACACAAGGGATGAACTTATTCGTCGGATTCGGAACGCATGCAGTGAAATCAGAGACAATAACTTAATTCAAATGAGACGTTCTATTCAGCGTCGGTGTCAGTTATGTATCGAAGAAAATGGTTTACATTTCGAACATTTGCTTTGATGTAATATGGTTTTCGTTATTTATTTTTGTATTTATTTTCATTTAATTAATTAAAAACAATTTTAACCGAATTTTTGAACTACATATTTAATTTAGTTGTAACACAATGTTTAAAAATTATTATTTGACTTCTAAACAGTATTTTCGGTTTTTCTTGAAAACGCCACCTCCTATCGACTTTGGACAAGAGGGCCTTTTCTGGGTAAAATTGAATGCTCTTTCATATTTTTCGAAAACATTTGCAAAATATCAAATCGGCTATACTTTTTTTTATAAAAATATGCATAGAGACCCCTCTATCTCCACCACTGGAACTAATATGCGATGATTTTCTGTGTCAAATTATTTGCCCTCAAATACTAAGTCTTTCGCCGCAACATGATGATTTTTTTTGTCAGCGGTTATTTAGTTAAAAAATAAATAAATAAAACAAAAATAAAATTGAACGCCCTGTATCTCAGAAACGAAGCGTTTTAGGTCCCATATATATAGGAACTTTTAGACTCAAAATGAGGTCTTCTACTGATTCCTGAAGTCCTGCTATTTAAATGTGAGACACCCTGTATAGGTATGTACATATTATGTAAAAATCCTGTGTTTTTTTTCCCAATTTTTATTAGCGTATTTTCTGGTTTTTGTAGCAAAACTTGTACATTTTTGTTAAAGAATGTTAAAATATTGCCGTCGCGACTATTAAACGAGATACCCAGCCTAACTGTTAACATTACAAAGGGTTGAGATGGTATAGGACGCTACTCACTATCGGTGTATCGCGGAGAGTCCGTTAAAAATTGATTGGCGCGATGGACAAACAGTTCCGGAGGGACTGTTGACACGGCGCGGGGTTCTGTTGCCAGCGTAATCCCCGGAACGTGTCTTCCGGGCTGACCCGGGGACTCGGTCTTGTCAACACACACGCCGCCGCCGCCGCCGCCATGTCACATCGCAGGCTGCGGCAGCCGGACGAGAGCAGGATTGCGAATACCGGTGTGTGCCGCGAGTATAAGAAAAAGTAGTATCTAAATATAAAAGCAACCCGATTCCTAAGGCAATTTTGATTCCATTCACTGAAAAAAGGATTTATTTGGACTAAATAAATATCGTTTGCCATGAACTAATCCTAGTTTTGGATATTGCCTAGCATATATATTGTGAAAAATAACTAATAATAAGTTCATAGTTTTGTAATAAATCTTATTTGAATGTTAATTTATTTTTAGTGTAATATCAGGGCCCTAGCCGGCGGGGCCCAGCCAGGACAAAAGGAGGTCCCACAAAGCGCCTACACCGGCCGCATTTGCGGTCGGGGTAGACGACGGATGGGGCCCACCTACGAAGGCTGTCCAGGCCTACACGAGATGAGGCAGGATAAAGAGGGATAATCCCCCTCGATCCCAAATCATTGAGGCCAATTTCTAGCCATAGAATAATGGCG
>NW_019416384.1:896015-907958 GCF_000390285.2 Anoplophora glabripennis | reverse complement strand
ACCGAGGTCCATACTAGCCTACTGAACTAAACAATACACTACAGGCAGCTTGCATACATAGTCGCCATGATGGCGAAGATACGACTGTCAGGGGAGAACACAACTTGGTCACGTGATTGGAATAATTTTTAAATAATATATTTTACTATTGAACTGATAATAGTTTTAAACTATATAAAAATTTAACTTTTATAACCAGCTGGTTCACATTTAAGAAATTATATATTTGGAATAATTTTCCTTTAAAGTTTAATTGTAACGTTAGATAGGCCAATATAAAATAATATTTATTAAATAAAAACGAATATAAATTTGTATTAAAAATTTATTCTTTTAATTCGCCTAACAAATATTCTAAAATCATAAATGGTTATATTAAATCTAATTTGTTAATTATAGACAAATCTGTTGCAAACTGTTTCTTTTTTTAATTCAAACAAATCAAATGACTTGTATTGAATGTAACTGGTTTATCTCAATGTAACTAGCATAAATTTAAATTATCTGCATTCAAAACAACCGATTCCTTTAATAGAAAGTAATTGTTTTTTCAGTGTACATTATGTCTCGTTCAAATTAGAGAAAATTGTAGGTACCTACCTACTTTGACTGGAAATCAATTTTATCAATATTTAGGTACTTTTGACTAACCTCGTGTAATTTAGATGCATCGGGCGTCGATCGGAATACTTAATTACGAAATCAGAAATATATAGGTATAGTATTACGATTACGTCATAGTTCTATGAATTTAAAAGCGAAATAATGGAAAAAATCGAATAACATCAACATCAAGGTATCTACCGTAATCGTAGGTATATCTCGATCAATAAATTCCAATAAAGAGATAATTATGGATATTATACTTATACTATTCATCCTAAAATAAGATGGATAAGATTGATACATTTTGCAATCTGATGTTTAAGTATGATTTTATACCTACCAATTTTCTTGCTGAAAAACATTTTCGCTCCCTCCTACAAAACCTCGTACAACTACAGTCCGGACCACCGATCAACGGGTTGTAGTCTATTAAATTATAAAAACACTCAGGGTAAACATTGAAAAGCCACCCCTTTAAAGTTTGAATCACGTTCTGCGGCTCGAACAATGGATCGGCCACATCCGAATTTGAGTTCTCGAGCTGCCAAATAACGCTGTTTTATTGAACTAATCTCTCCGGAAGTAGAGGTCACGTGTTGCATACAAGTGGCTTACTGCCCACTTAGAGTATACAGAAATAACAGTAAAAGATTATCTTACTTAGGTATGTCGTCTATATTTATTTTATAGCTTTATCTCTGCAGAGGATTCTCTTTTATTCGAAATAGGCAAAAAAGATGAATGCTCAACCAAATTTTTAGAGAGAAAAACATTACAAAAAAAATATAGACAGGAAAAGGATATGATGACATTACCAACTTCAAGGTGAAAGGAATTTATTGTTTATCTTCCGGTTTAACCGAAAATTAATTTTAGCAGTGTAAGTAGGTACTTAGTTTTGACTAACCTCGTATATTTTGGTTGCACTTGCATCGGATAACATGTAGTTTTGACATTTTATGATTTAAATAATCAACAAATTAAATTATAACAATGGATTACATATTCCGCGATATCGTCCACATCCTTTTGGTTGTTCCTACGATGGAGGAAATTTCCTGGTCGAGATTCGAACGACCGCAGTGGCAATCGAGCAGATCCTCCAGTAAATTAATAGGAATGGGAGCGGCAGCTGTAACCCTTTCGCCGCCGCAACGGCACTGTCAGGATTACTAACTTATTGCGGGGGAGAGTTTAAAGCTGTGTATCTTCTCGAGAATTTCGTAATTGCCATAAAAAATCCATTACGCCGAACCTCATCGGTCTTATGAAAAATTTTAGAGTTTTAAGCAATTGAAAATTTTTTACTTTAAGCAATTAAGTAAGTTAAAAAGAACCATAAGAATTATTTTCAGTTCCTCCAATACGTTTACTTTTTGTGGTCACTATAATTTTCGTAAAATAAGTATATCTGAACATAGGTAGATATAGCTATGATGCTTAAAGTTATTACAAAAAACGAAATATACCTAATTTATTGTTTACAAATGTAGAGGAGAGACAAATAAATTGTTTTTAATAAAGCTAGTACGAAAAAGATTTTTCTCAAATAATTTCACTAGCCTTTTTTTAACACTGTCTGTTTCCATTGGGATTGTGACTTTGTTCTGGTTTTCATTCAGCTGTTTTTATTACGTTTATTTCTTCACCCTTTACTTTTTTTACCATTTAACGCCGATACAGGTTTATTTTTTAGATCACCGTTCGAAATTATCAAATTTTCCAAGGATACGTGCGTGGACGTCCTGTGAGAACAGACAGAACTACATTTTTCCAACTGCTTAGGTATCTGATTAACCTCTTTGATTGTGACGCCGCGATAAACACGAACCTCCCCCGGCGAGAATTCTTTCAGAAGGTGAAATGTAGCAGGAATATTTAACCGAGCGGGACATTTCAGGCTTCAGCTGAAGCGAGAAGCTATGTGACTGAAACTGACGTTCACCTATTTCGGCGGACAGTGATTGGGCCGCGCAGGCGAATTGACACGCCTCTCATAGCAACCCCGCCAAGTCGTTACGCCCATCTGCATCTTCCCACACTTTACAACCACGGGTCACTTGATACGGCCGCCGCCGATTTACTGCAGGATTTTCCCAGATACCCTGCAGAACGGCTGAAAATCTTGTTGGAACGGCGACGGCGGGGCAGCTTACCGACACTGGAAACGACCAGATCCCAAACTTTACCTGCCTCATTAAAATCTTTACTTACAATTAGTAAAAAGTAATCCTGTAATATATCAGATACGTATCACTTGTGCCTGGTTCAAAATCTTTGCAAATTGTTTTAAGAAAATGCACGCTATGAACAATTTACCTTTTTCGTTGTTCATTTTAAGGTTTATAAGACGTGATTCCATTTAGTCCGAAGCCGCTGCATAGCTGGGGAGCGGTTTTTTACGACTTGCAAAGACCGGAACAGCTGCATCCATCCGATTAAGCACGTCGGCCGCCGCCGCCTCCAATAAAACCCAAACCGCAAACGGGCGATGGAAATGGAAATAAAAGCGGCGGCACAAAGAACGCCGTTTTACGGTATCAAGTTAATGATCACGTTGCGAATGTTAGGTGGCTGAGCATCCTCTCGCGGGGGGCAGCGCGACGCCAGGCACCGGGGTGGGGATGGGATGACATCGGAACGGGTGGGGGTGTGACAAAATGGCCTGCGGACGGAAGATCGGTGGCTGCGGATCAGTCGGGTAGTCGCGATTTTGGCTCAAGCTGAATCGGGGGGCAATATAAATTTCTGGGGTTGCCGCCGACTTGCTCCATTTGGAACTTCGCCGATGACATCCGGTGGATTTTTTTCGTGAAGGTCGTGCTACGGAGGGAGTCGGGCGAGGGCGAGGTCTTGCGTTGCAACGGGGAGCGCTAATCGTCAAAATAGATTCCTCTATTTGGGGAAAAATAAGATCCGGACAGGGCCGGAGGATGGGGACAGGTGAGTCAGCGAAAATCAGATCTATTTTTCTTCATTAACATATATGAGTACCTATATAAAAAAGTTTAACCGACACGAAGATCATACAAATAAGAACATTGCAAATTAATTATAATTAAGTAGGTACATCTCCATTTTTCAAAAGCAAAATGTAAGAGCTTAAGTATTGCTGTGAATTACTTCAAATAATATATTTTTATCCTTAGTATCTAGGTAAGTATGACCAAATAGGGCCCATATTAATTGTAATCACTATCTTCAGTTTACTAAACTAGAAAAAAATATTCTAGAATTATACAAATATTAGAACATTAATTTCAGTCTGTAATTACTTATTTGTGGCATTTTTAGTTATTCCTTTTATTTAATTGGATATTTCTGTCCCATGGAAAAGAAAATAAATTAAACAGACAGTCCCTTGCGGAAAAAGAATCAGTTATACGGGGGGTTGATTTTATTAATTTAGCTTTGCCTAACCAGAAACGCATCACAATGAGAAAACACTAATTTCTTTCTTCAAACGGCACAATAATCAATACGGTACTTATATCTTATACAGGGTGTCCCGTAAAGTATGTTACAAACTTTGGGTGGTGATAGTACATAAAAAAATATGACTAAAAACTCTAATAAACATAACCTCTTAAACGCACCGTTTTGAAGTTATAGGCCTTAAAAGGTTCAACTACAAAAGTAGTTTTTGTGACGTAACTCTTTGTTGGAAAAAGAAAACATAATGAAATTTTCAGGGACTAGTCAGCTTTAGGAAGCCAATAAATAATGTGAATATTAATAAAATTGAGAAAGCGGAAGGATGTTTTTTTATCACCCTGTATCCTATTTTTTGGCAAAAAAATTTTTCTGCAAAGATACAGCAAATATCATAAGATTTTTAGAAAGACCATTGAATTTAGAAATTTTTTTGTCTTGCATTTTTAATGTAAAATGTTTAGTTTTCTAGTAAATTTACAAAATGCATGAGTGCTTCCGAATTATTTACATGCATTTCTTAAGCCTAGTGAATTTTTAAAAATACAATCAATTTCCAAAATAATTTTTTTAATTAAGTAACCAAAACAGAACTAAAACAAAATATGTTATTATAATAAATGTTGAAATTGACCTCCTTCTGCATCGATACATGCTGTCAGTCTCTTTATAAAGTTAAATCTGACTCTTTGGAATATGAATAGACTATTTCTTATTAAATTAAAGGTTTCTACAATTCGCAGTCTAAGTTGATCTTCTGTATCAACAGGGGTTGCATAAACTTGAGATTTCGCGTGTCCCCAAAGATAAAAATCGACAGGATTCAAGTCCGGTGATCGCGGTGGCCAGGCTATTGGTGCATTATATCCTCTTCCAATCCATCGATTAGGAAACCGCATATGTAGATACTCTCTAACATGAACACTGAAATGCGCAGGTGCCCCGTCATGGAGGTACCACATGTATTGTCTCAAATTTAAAGGAACATTTTCCATTAACTCAGGGAGATGGTTTTCTAGGAAGTTTAAATATTCTACTGCATCAAGCCTTTGAGGTAGAAAGAAAGGCCCGAGCAAATAGTCACCTATTATTCCAGCCCATACGTTGACTGAGAATCGGTGTTGGTGATGACTATCAATGGTAGCATGAGGATTTTCGTCTGACCATGCATGTGCATTGTGCAAGTTCAGTAAACCATCTCGTGTAAAGGTGGCTTCATCGGTAAATAAAATGGAGCTAATAAATTCCACATTATGTTGGTGATGGTTAAGTATTATTCGGCAGAATTCTAGGCGTCGGGGAAGATCTTCAGGCATTAAATGTTGCACTTTTTGGAGATGGTAGGCATAAAGGCCGTTTTCCTTCAAAACACGCCAAACTGACATTCTGGAAAGCTGTAACTGATTAGCTGCCCTTCGCACACTTTCTCCCGGATTTTGTTCAAAAGATCTCAAAATTTGTTCATCTTGCGCGGGTAGTCTTCTAGCAATTCTACCACAATGTATGTAACGGGGTACCACACTACCAGTTTCAATAATCCGTCTGTGAATCCGAGTAAATAATTGTGTAGACGGCTGACGTCTCTGCGGATAACGTTCTATGTATGTTCTTCGAGCAGCTGTTGCATTTCCATTACATAATCCATAAATAAAATGCATTTCGGCATATTCTTGATTAGTAAAACGATTGTTATCCGCCATTGTACTCACAAATTAATAATTCGTCAACAGACACGATTAAAATATGGTAACAAATGTCAACTATGTTAAAAGTGACAGGCGCCTACTTTTTGAATACGTCAAATTTAACACCTAGCGGTGAGTAAACTCCCTTTGCATTTTGTAAATTTATTAGAAAACTAATCATTTTACATAAAAAATGCAAGAGACAAAAAAATTTCTAAATTCAATGGTCTTTCTAAAAATCTTATGATATTTGCTGTATCTTTGCAGAAAAATTTTTTTTGGCAAAAAATAGGATACAGGGTGATAAAAAAACACCCTTCCGCTTTCTCAATTTTATTAATATCCACATTATTTATTGGCTTCCTAAAGCTGACTAGTCCCTGAAAATTTCATTATGTTTTCTTTTTCCAACAAAGAGTTACGTCACAAAAACTACTTTTGTAGTTGCACCTTTTAAGGCCTATAACTTCAAAACGGTGCGTTTAAGAGGTTATGTTTATTAGAGTTTTTAGTCATATTTTTTTATGTACTATCACCACCCAAAGTTTGTAACATACTTTACGGGACACCCTGTATATACATTATACATGAGTAGTTAACCTTTCGGAAAATTCTCTGGTGTATACATATTATCAAAACTCAAATTGACTAAAAGTCAAACGTTAAGCACTTCTATATATACCACACTGAAAAGGCAAACAAATCGTATCTATTACTATCTACTTACTCATTGTGATATGTTTATGGTCAGGTAAACCTAAGTTTGTAAAGTCAACCCCTTGACTGATTTCTTTGGCAGACATTAATTAAAAAGATAATTAGTTATTTAATAAAATTGAATGGTAAGTAAAACCGAAATATCTGAAATTTTATTTGGGAAATAAAACTTGCAACCGTTAAATAATTACCTACTGACATTCTTGAGGATAAATATAAAATTTTCATTATCATTGCTTACAGTGGCATCATACTGAATAAATTAGTTCGTTATACACCTAATATACAGGGTGAGTCAGAAAGAATGGGTCAACAGTAAACTGGAGATACTAGACACCAAAATATTATGTTTGAACTCATCATGCATTATACGAATGTCGCTGGTTTAAGAAATACAGGGTGTTTAAGATTTAAATTTTATTTTGAAATTTCTCAATAATTGGGAAAGTTTTAATAGCATGACTCTGAAAATTGGTACTATTGGGTTTTTTGGTGTGAGAATTATGAATTTGAAGCTTATTTTGACGTTGCTCCTAGAGGGCGCTAGTTCCGCCATATTATTTAGGTAAATCAAAACATATTTTTTTTATCTGTTGACCTATGCTTCAGAANATTCAGAGACATTTAAGAGAGTGTATAGTAAAATGTATTGAGGTAGGTGGTGGACACATCCAGCATTTGATTTAAGGTTTGTTATTATTACTATTGTCAATAATTGAGAATAAAAAATCACCACAAAATACATACATTGAAACTTTTAAATGCAAATAACTTAGAAACCGATAAAGTTAGGCGACCTAAACAAGAGTATATTTTTTATGTAGAATTGGACGTTCTTTTAGATTTTTAACTTTTCTTAAGCATAGGTCAACAGATAAAAAAAATATGTTTTGATTTACCTAAATAATATGGCGGAACTAGCGCCCTCTAGGAGCAACGTCAAAATAAGCTTCAAATTCATAATTCTCACACCAAAAAACCCATTAGTACCAATTTTCAGAGTCATGCTATTAAAACTTTCCCAATTATTGAGAAATTTCAAAATAAAATTTAAACCTTAAACACCCTGTATTTCTTAAACCAGCGACATTCGTATAAGGCATGATGAGCTCAAACATAATATTTTGGTGTCTAGTATCTCCAGCTTATTGTTGACCCATTCTTTCTGACTCACCCTGTATATATATGTAATTACTTTACGCGTACCTACACCAAATTGTATAGACGACGACGAATGGAAATTTTAGGGGGATTTTAAAAATATGGACCTTATTCGCCAATGTCAAGACTTATTCGGCTCTTGTTTTTTAGGTTCAGATTGTTCAGAAAAATCCCACATGTTTTACGAAATACTGACGATTTCGTATTTAAATAGACTATGTTTGTGTTGATGTTTATTGTCCGTGGAACTTCTTCCAGTCCCTCGAAGATTATCAACCGATCGCTTGTTAATCCTCCCGATTCCCACACTTATCAAAGCTAATTAGGAATTCATGAAATTCATTGTGCAATTCGCTTCCGGTCTGGTAAATATATCCTCGGAATAGCTGACGAAGTTGGTGTAGCTGCGCCGCCAAGCTTGCGGGGCCTTAGGAGAACAAGGATTAGAGCTCGATGAAGCTGATGGGTGTCTTTGAAGTCGGGATGTGTTTGTTCTTTGATTTCCTGTCTTCACAACTTCGCATGTGATGTAATGCATACGTTGAATGGGGGACGAGGGCGAGATGATGGGTCGTGCGCGGCTCCCTGCACATCACATCGCTATAAATTAATTTTGTGTTAAATTGTGATAAAACCTAATTGTTTCCTTTTGGATAATTTTACTTATCTCATCTTTTTACTTATATTATAGACCAAGCAAATTAAATTTTTACTCGAAAAAAGTCCTATCCGCTAGATTATGGTAAAATTGAAACATAATACAAGACATCTCTCTCATCTCGTGAGTCAAAAACTTTTATTAGATAACTTTTCTATTTAAACAGTTTTTTCGCGAATGTATATTACCATGGAAAATACTTTACAGCACTATACTTTCTCTAAACTGACAGATAAATAGGTCTTTTTGAAATATGTAACAATTTATTTTTTATTGTTTTTGATAATTCTTCAAAATATGCCAATAATATTATTACTGGTACTGGTCTGCCAATATATTCATTATAATTATTGTTTATATCACAAGAGGCACAACGTTAAGTATATAAGCCAGGTTATCGAAACTAAATAGATGTGGTCTCGTGGCTCAAAGCGTTACGCGTTGTCCTACTAATCTGAAGGTTCGGGGTTCGATCCCTGATGAGGTATGGTTTTTTTTCAATTAATATAATATTTAAATACAATTTTCTATCGTCCACATTTGAAGACAAATATTTCCGAACCAGTTGCTGGTCACGAAGTAAATAATTTCTCACAGTGTTGCCAAATATCTGCTGATTCGAGGCGCGCTAGATTGCTTGTTAAATTCTGCCAGAAAATCGTGAAATATAAAATACAGATAAGTAAAGTATACAGCCGGTTCATTCGAATGTAATACAAATTCTAATTATTTAATCGAGCATTTTTTCCACATAGTAAAGAAAAAAATTAAATTTTTTAAATAGGTAACCCCTTGTGCCAGGCAAGGGGTTGGTTTCGTTAACTTGTATTAGCCCTTTAACTGATTATATTGCCGCAAAGCTTAAAAAAAAATTAATTTCTTTTTCACTTCTGTGGGAAAAAAGTTAATTATGTAAAAAAGTACCTACTAAAGATCCATCAACAAACAAATAAATGGACTACTACCTATTTCGCAGACATGTTCACAACCAAATGAGGTAACGACAAAATCCAAGTAGGTATAACTTTTATCACAGCTTACGTACGCAGTGATCTTCCTTTTATAATCTGCATTTTTCTCATAAAATAAGTCTTATAAATTTACTTTCAAATGCATTTTACTGTCATATATTTGATGGGATTTTGAAATATCTAATTAGATAAATTTTTACGCTTAACTCTTTTTTTATAGCACTTATTTTGGAAAATTTGAGAGAAAATAATACTCTGAAAAATGTAAAAATAGTAATGTAAATCCACCTTTACATGTACTATCCGTTATTTTATAAGAATAATGAAATAGTGATTATTTCCAGGGGACAGATTGTTGGATATTCCCTGTAAGGTATGTGGCGACAGAAGTTCGGGAAAACATTATGGAATTTATAGCTGTGACGGTGAGTTATGTGACATAACGTATTTAGAAAAATATATCGAAGTATTCAATAACTATATCTGAAACAGTAACTGCTTAACTAATGTTAAATGATGACGGTAGTAATGTAAAAAAAGATACATTTTCCAATAGAATAAACATAGGCACATTTGAGTATTTATAAGAGCACCAAAATCATTCTTTTTTTTTCATTTACCAATCTATTCATGTTGCAAGTTATTGTTAAAATCAGCTCATACTTATACCAAAAGAATTAGACACAGATAACTGATATTTAAATATAAACATGAAAGATAATTGCCGAGACATAAGTACACAAATTAGGGTAATTCCAGAGCCAGAGTTAGATACCTTATTATATTCTAATTAAATGGGCCTTTGAATCGCAATTTGGTCAACTTGCCTGACATTTTTTATATAAGTTAGTTACATAGAAATGTTCTATTGACTTTTTCCTGTACTATTAAAATTAACAGAGTTAGGGTGGCTGGAGGTTAAGGGATGATTTCAGAAATTTAAAAAAATCATAAGCAAAAAAATGTAAACTGTCTCTTTAGAGAAATAGATATATTTTTTAATTTTTAATAAAAAAATTATAACAATTTCAATTTTTTAATCGTTAATTTTTATGATTTCACAAACAATTTGAATCGATTGATTATTTAAAATAATGAAAAATTGCTTTCGAAATTTTGTTTTACCACAAAGATATCTACAAAATCACGTTCGCTTTGTGAAATTGTTATAACTTCTTTATCAAAAATTAAAACATATCTCTCATCTCATTACTTTCAAAAGAAAGTTTACATTTTTTAGAGTACCTAGATTGTTACGATTTTTTAAATTTCTGAAATCTTCTAGTCTCCCTAACTTTGTTATTTTTGTAGTACAACAAAAAGTCAATAGACCATGTAGAATTTTATGCTTTACAACTTTTATATGAAACTTTTTTCTAGCTCTTACCCCTTCTGAGTTATCTTGAAAAACCCCTTAATTTTAACTTTTCTCACCCCTGGCCGGGGGTTGAAAAAAAATTACTGTCACTTATTATTATTAAGATACCTACCTCAAACTACCTTCAGGCAAGTTGACCAAAATTGCGATTTAAAGCCCCATTTTAGATACCAATAGAATTCATTGAAATAAACAAACCTCTCAAATATTTTTTTAAAAGTAAAAGTACGGAAGATTTTATTACTCTGATATTGTTTCGGAAGTGGAGATAACTCAAATTCTTTAATTTTTTAAATTTTGATAGGAACATATTAAACAAATTAAGCCGATCGATATCATCCTTATTGTTTAATTATCTGGAACCGCCACGTACATTTTTTATATCTAAACGCTTGTTCTCTTTTTCGAAGGTTGTTCGGGTTTCTTCAAGCGAAGCATCCACCGTAACCGCGTGTACACGTGCAAGGCGACAGGCGAGCTGAAAGGACGATGTCCTGTCGACAAAACGCACCGCAACCAGTGCAGGGCATGCCGACTGAATAAGTGCTTCCAAGCTAGCATGAACAAGGACGGTAAGTACTGATGCTGCGAAGGCAACGAATTAAATTATATGCTTTACTTACTTCTATTTGAAAGTAATATAGGTATATTATAATATATTTACTACAAGAGTTCTAGTTTTTTCAATGCCCACATATTTCTTTGAGTCATCTATTGTAGGTACCTACTGAACATATTTTTTGACTTTTATTTCTATCATGTTAGTATATGTAATACATTCCTATGCAGTTAGACTCAAAATATTTAGAAAATTTTTATTAGCCAAATGTGACATGGCTGTTGTATCGTTGTTACACGAGTATCGATAGTTTTATTACAAAATGGAAAAAAGTATATGGGGAGCCGCGCACAAAGAAAAACAAACTACCCCCCGGACGGCGTATCAATTGGGGAGCATCGGAAACCGTGTGATATGGTGGAAAACCGCCGGATGACGGCCATAATCTGTTTGGGCAGCACACCTCTGCGAAATTACGCGGCGTTATAGGAAAACGTTATCGAAACAAATCGAATGCTTTGTGTTGAGAATAATTTAATCAGGTCCCGCGGCGAACGCCGCAATTCGATGCGTTGTCGATTTTTCCATAATGGCACCGTCACATGGTGACAATGCCGGGGATTTATTGATGTATTATTCTCTTGAATCGTAGCGATGAGTTTTTCTTATTGCAAATAAAGAGACACCTTCGACCCTTCGACCGCTAGGTAGCTGTTGCTTTTGCAGATCTGAATGATGTAAAGGGGACGGTGAAAGACACAACAGCAATATTATTC
>NW_019416384.1:862203-895689 GCF_000390285.2 Anoplophora glabripennis | reverse complement strand
ATATTTAAAGCAAAAGTTACATTGAGGTTTTAGGTACTATATGACGTCACTTAAATTATTTCTTTGATTATTTTAAAAACAAAAGTTCTCATGAATTTATATTTTGAACAGTTTAGTTTTCGATATACAGGATGTTAAAATGTTTAAAAATGCACCGTTTGTGCAAATATCGGAAATTATTTAATAGGTTGATAACTGAGGTTATATTTTGAAGTTAACTAGCGTAAATATGGCAACAATTTATTTGCGATTGAAATTTTATTTTGTATATAATCTTCTATACATATCTCCGCTACCGTACTAGAACACCACCACCCATGTCATTTAATGGTGATAATATCGGCCCCTGCGTCGACTGACAGAGTGGCGGAAGAACGTCTACAGCAGTGCCCTGTATAAGTTTCCGGATGGGACAAATTGAGATAAGTTGCTATTTCTTTTGGCACATTCCTTATTTCGTTAACGCCAACCACTTGGTTAACACATTTTCCCTGACATACTTTACAAAAAATCTTCCGACTTGTAGTAATTGCTGGACGTAAAGCAAGTATTTGCGGTACCTAGATATATCTTCATTTCATCTGAAAAGTCCAAAATTAGTTAAGCGATCGATCAATTAATTTGAAACCTAAATACCGCCTCGCACACTTTTTGAATTTTATTCGAACTACACCATCCTTTGAATTCATTGTAGGCAATCTCGTACTGTCTGGACGATTATTTTTTGGGGATTAATTGTGAAACAGCACTTTGTGCCGCTTCCAATACTGCCCCTGGCATGCAAATGCTCGTCCTCACTTTCTGGGTTCATTTTGAATTAAGCAACATGAATTCAATATATAATTCTGACACTACTTTTTTAAACAACTAATTTTTATTGTTTATTAGGTTGATGTCGTTATGAATCTCTGCGCCTAAACCGTCTTGATTCAAACACGGTTCAAATGATTTCGAATACATATAAATTAAATTGTTGTATATAATACAATTGTCTTATTTTATTGCAGTTTTCGAAAAAATATGATTTGCATCTCGAACGCGAAATGGTACCTTTGCGTTTTCGAATGCATATTTTGCCTCGTTAAGATCGGCAAAATAACTTCCATTCTTGAACGCAAAGGCATCATTTCGCGTTCAAGATACAAAAATTACTATTTTATTGTTTTTGATAATTTTTAAAAATACGCCAATAATATTATTATTAGCATCCAGTATATTCTTATACAATTTAGGGAGGGACTGAGTCTTAATAAAACAATATTTTAAAATATTACCCAAGTATTAATGTCATTACATGCATAAGCCATGTTATGAAAACGTAACAAGTGGGTTCTAGATGGCCTAAAGTGCTACGCGTCGGTTTACAAATCCAGAGGTTCGGGTTTCGATCACCGATATATGGGCAAAGCTTTTTTTCAGCTAATATCAAATGCAATTTCTCATCGTCCGTCTGTCATTGCTGCTCACGATGTCAATAATTTCTCGCAGTGTTGCCAAATATCCGTTGATTAGGCGTGATAGATTCCTCGTTCAAATTGTGCCAGAAATTATAAATCGTTAAATATAAAATATATTACGTAGATAAATTAAGGAAGATTTATTCGAATTAAAATATAACAATTCAATTATTATGTTATTCAGTCATGGAGATACAGAGACATTTCTTCTAAAAACCTTTGAATTTCAACACCATCGACTATTTTGGAATTGCGGGGTGTTTCTATGAAATGAGGTGTCTTCTGTTTTATTCGAAATTTTAATAATTAAATTTTAAAAAAAATTCGTTAAAAATGTGCACATATTTATAATTTCTAATAAGGTATTTTCATGTATTAAGCAAAATTCCATATAAATATACAATACAGGGTGTTTCAGAAAGACCTCCCGTAAATACAGGGGGTGAGGACGACAAAAAATAAGAATTTTTTGTCATATGAACTATATGTCTATCTCCTCTTCTCAAAGCTCAAGCTTACTTTGAGAAAAGTCACTTATTTTATAGTGTAATATTGTAAGAGTTTAATTAAAAGCCTTTTTTCTCGAAAATCGTCCACATTAGGAAGTTCTAACAAGAGTACATTATTTTTAGAAAATAAAATTGTACAATAGAAATTGGAGCCCGACTGGTAAAAAATCTAACCTTAAAAAAAATATAACTTAAATTGTAATAAGAATGTAGCATAACTAGCGCCCTCTATGAAATATACAAAAAATAATTAGACTAGCGTATTTGGCACCCTTAAAAACCTCGGACTACCAAATTTCATAAAAATATTTCGCACCATTTGGAAATTTTCATAAAAATGTTATTTAAAAAATTTTATTTTGTCTCTCTGTATCTCGAAAACAAGAGGAGATAGACATAGAGTTCATAAGACAAAAAATTCTCATTTTTTGTCATACTATCACCCCCTTTATTTACGGGAGGTCTTTCTGAAACACCCTGTATATATTTTTCGTTTTATTCTTGTAATTGTAAATCTCTATATGCTCAATTTAGCCAAATAAATATCGAGAAAAGAATTAAACGATTTCAAAAAAGTATGTATGGTGTAAAAAAATTATGCACAAAAGTTTTGGGATTTTCTTTTAGAAAAATAGGAAAATTTTTGTAAAGAAAAATAACAAACGCGAATGAAAACTTGAAAGAGAAAAAAGGATTTTTATATCAAGTATAATATTAATTTATTTAGAAATAATGCATTATGCACTAAGATCGTATTAATCGCCTCAAAAATAACTTCATTTGTTTATAACTTTTAAATTTTTAAGCATAAAATAAGCAATATTATAATTATTTATTTGAAACAAATAATAATTTACATAATAATAATTAATAACCATTTATAAATATGAAATTTTTGGAGTGAAAAAATTAAATTTCATCACGTTTATTGATTTATTGATTTTTTAATAATTTGCGGACATTAAATCGTCGGACACTTATATCACTATTTTGTACAGTAAATTTAAAAGTGGAAAAAATGAAAATTAGATATGTGGTAATCGATTTTTCATACCCCGTGAAAATTCCGATTTCCAGCTGTCGGACTGAAAAAACGCGGCTTGAAATTTGTCGGACAACAATACTTTTTGACTGAATTAATTATTTACAATTAATTTTACTAAAAATTACCTATGTGGTAATTGATTTTCAATACCCTGTTATTTTGGCATGTTTCGACCGGTAGACACGTCAATGTCGGAGGAATTTCTGTCGGACAAATTTAAATCGGCATTTGCAACAAAATTTCCAGTTACTTAAGCTAAAAATAAAAGATGTGGTCTTGAGTTTTCAAGACCCCGGGAAATTGCCATGTTTTTGGAATTTTCCGAGTGGAAAAGCGGAGGAATCGAGAAAAGTCGCAGAGGAAAAATGTGGTAGACTCGTCAAAACGAAGCTCCTCAGGAGTTATAAAGTATGTGGTAATCAACTTTTCAGAGGGGGCCTGTACTGTGGACTATTAATATAGTCGAATAAATCGAAAATGGCTCTAAATTGATTCGTTTTACAAAAAATATATTGAAACTCTTTGTGCGAAATACGATTTTAAATACTATCGTCAACAGTCCAAAAAAATCAGTGCTTTTTCTCGGAAAATTCAAAATTTTTATTAAATAATTTTTTGGGAACATTAATACCTACATTATTAATTAAAACAACAAATAAAACTCTTATAATTTTTATCGAAACAATTAGTTATCAGTTTATTTTTTTATTATTCAACTGTGTGATACGTTTATTTTATATTAACAAAAAATAATAATTTGTCGACCATGATTTGTTTTCCGAATAAAACGAGAAAAAAAAAACATTTGAAATATAATATATAATAAAAAAATATATGTATCTATTAATTTTTTGAAAACAGTGACATCAAAATTTTGGGAATAGTAATGATACAGTGTCGCTCAGTTTCTTCGTCATTAATTGACAAAATTGTATACTGTGGTATACCTACTACGTATATCTATTGTATATTGTACAAAAAGTCAATGAATTGTATCTTTCCTTTTTTTCTTTCCCTAATTACAATTTTCATGTATAAGTTTCCTCAGAAATATTTACTTTAATGTTATATTTTTCGAAAACTACATAACAAAACTTTTCTTTTTAAAATGATTCAAGGAATTACCGTGCAGCATTAGGCAGCGTTTTTCTGATGACCGGAATTCTACTAAAAGTAATGAAATAAAGTCGTTAGTTCGACGACTGTTGCAACTTTCCCTCACTTTTCCAGCCTTCCCAGAAAACAGACGGTCTACAACGTCCTCCGGTTAAAGAGAACGGCGACCAAGGAAAATCCTAAACGCGGCCCGACCACATTAATCACTCCGCGGGCGGGTGCCTTAAAAAATATCGCGCTCCCAAATTTCGTTAAGCCGAAAATTAGTTTCGGGGAAGATTTATCGGCCGCTTTATCACCTCGTTCTTGACGGAGGGGCAGCCTCAGCGAGAAGTGAAGTAGTCCCGAGGCCGACGACTACGGCGGCGGCGGCGGCGGTAGCACATCATCATTAATGAGCGGGGGTTGAGGCTTTCTGGAGAGCAGCTGTGGATTCCCAGGACGCCACCCGGGGCCGGGGGTGGTAGCCGGGGGCCACCCGCACTACATGGAGAGGTGCTTTTGGGCCCTGTACAAGCGATTACACCGGCGACGCGCCGCTGTGAATCCTGTACGCGCTGCGTGCGTGCAGGAGAATTCGACCATTCACTTTTTTTTTTCGGTTGTTCTGCCGTTCACATTTTAATAAAATATATCGTTCGTTGTAGTTGGGAATAAAATAATGATATTTTAACATTATTGCTATCAAGTGTCTAGATATACAGGGTGTCCGGTAAGTACCTCCTAATCTCTCGGGAGTGTATAGGGGAGGTCAAAATAAAACTAGTCCTTCCTATAATTTTTTTTCCTAATGTGCCCCCTAACGGAGTTATGGGGGGTCAAAGGGGTACCTAGAAATTAACGTTTAGGGTTATAACTTTGAAACCACCCTGTATATTTTAATAAAATTTTCGTACGTTGTATTACACATGGAGCTCTACGATTTGATGCTAAAATCAACTTTTTGCTATTATCAGGTGTCCAGAAACGGACTGGCCCTATCACAATTTTTCTCAAAATTTTGACAGAAGTAATTTTATCAAACTGAAAATATTATTATTAGATACTCTGAAGGTTTTTCTTTAAAAATGGTACTCTTTATTTATTTCGAAAAAATGAACGGTTTGCGAGATAAATCGGTTTTGAAAAAAATTGGTAACAAATACAACAACAATTAAAATTTATTTTTTTTACATATTATTTCATGCATTTAATTTCTTTAACTTTATCAAGTCCAGAAATCTTTGAACGGGTTGGCTATACTTTATGAGCAAGTAGTGACCAATTAAAAATAACATTTGAAAAATAACTTACTTACAAGACATGCAACAAAGAACATTCAACAATGAACAAAGGTACCTAAATGTTACTTCGGTAGATGTTCAAAATGAGCACCCCGTACTTCAATGCACTTTCTAATCCTACGAATGTTTTCCCGGTGCACTTGAAATAATATTCCGTGATTATTGCGGAGATGGTCACAGTTCTGTGTTAGCCTCAGCAGAAGTTCCTCTCTACTATTTACGGGTGTTGAATAAACGTTATTTTTTAAATGACCCCACAGAAAAAAGTCTAATGGGTTTAGGTCGGGCGACCTAGGTGGCCATAATACAGGTCCGCCTCGACCTATCCATCGATCACCAAAAACATTCGTCAGATGTTGACGTACTAAACGATCAAAGTGGGGTGGTGCACCGTCATGCATGTACCACATTTCAGTTCTTATTTGAAGGGGCACTTCTTCTAACAAAATATTTAGATTTTCCTCTAAAAATTGCAAATAAAGAGCACCATTAAGTCTTTGCTCCAGAATAAATGGACCAATCAAATGATTCCCGATAATGCCAGCCCACACATTCACCATAAACCTTTGTTGGTAGCGAGTTTGAACTAAAGCGTGAGGGTTTTCTTCATCCCAGACATGTAGATTATGCGAATTAATTATGCCGTCTCTTGTAAAACCTGCTTCATCGGTGAACAAAATAGATGTACCAAAATTATGATTCCGAATATGATGCTGTAAAAACCAATTGGCGTATTGAAGTCTTTTTGGATAATCATCTGGAGACATAGCATGTACTTTTTGGATGTGGTACGGGTAAAGCAATTGTTCTTTCAGAGTTTCATGTACAGCCCATTTTGTAACATTGTTTTGCGCCGCAAGCTTCCTTATGCTATTTGAAGGATTATTAGCAACGTCTTCCAATATTTGTTCCTCTACATGAGGGTCTCGTACTCTCCTCGGGGCTCCTGCTCCACCACGGCGTGGCAAAAAGCTTCCTAAATAAAGGATTCGGAAGAAATTAGTTTCACTAACGTTTTTCACTATTTTTTTTTACCTGTTTCTCTTAAACTACGATCAACTCTTTCAAAAGTTTTTGGACTCGGCAAATGTCGACCCGGAAACCTTTCCTCATAAAGTCTTCTTGCCTCCACGGAGTTGCATAATGCTTCCCCATAAATTAGGTGCATATCAGCATATTCTGCACAGGAATATTCTTCCATTTTTAAATGTTATTTCTAACGGCTTAAAACGAATACCACAATAAAATTGAATTTTTATTCTGTCACGCGCCTTTGACAAGTACTTTAAAATCAACAGGGTCTAACAACGAAAACAATAGAAAAGAACTCCATGGAGACAAGAGCAATAATAATTTGTAGATGTATTTTGGTCATAGATGTTGATTTTACAAGAAACGGCATTATTCATTCCCTTAATTCACCACCAGTAAATGTTTATGGTGAATCTGTAGGCTGGCACTAGCGGGAATGATTTTATTGTAAAAAAATAAATTTTAATTGTTGTTGTATTTGTTACCAATTTTTTTCAAAACCGATTTATCTCGCAAACCGTTCATTTTTTCGAAATAAATAAAGAGTACCATTTTTAAAGAAAAACCTTCAGAGTATCTAATAATAATATTTTCAGTTTGATAAAATTACTTCTGTCAAAATTTTGAGAAAAATTGTGATAGGGCCAGTCCGTTTCTGGACACCTGATAATAGCAAAAAGTTGATTTTAGCATCAAATCGTAGAGCTCCATGTGTAATACAACGTACGAAAATTTTATTAAAATATACAGGGTGGTTTCAAAGTTATAACCCTAAACGTTAATTTCTAGGTACCCCTTTGACCCCCCATAACTCCGTTAGGGGGCACATTAGGAAAAAAAATTATAGGAAGGACTAGTTTTATTTTGACCTCCCCTATACACTCCCGAGAGATTAGGAGGTACTTACCGGACACCCTGTATACATACGAGTATCTATATCTACCCAGAAGACTACACATACTATAGATGGATTTACATAGATTACATATGAGCAGTATTTAAATACAATATTTCTATTATTTTTGAGAGTTGAGGTGCGAAAACCGAGATTTGAGATCTGTCAGTTGGGAACTGAGAGTTGAAATACAAAAATATCTAATTTAATTAATGAACAAAATTATGCAAGATCAACAATAAATATGATTATGACATTCAGGTGAGCTCGGAAAGTTTTAAAATTAGCAGTATAACTTTATAGACAGTTCATTTATGTCAACAATGAATGGAAACATTAAAAATATCTTGTTTTGCAAAGCGTGTACTGCCAGTGTTTAATTTTTCTATACCTATATATGTTCCCTTTCTCCTATATATGTTTTAAAAGGGAGGAATGTACATAATAATATAATCCGTACAAGAAAGTTAGTTTGTGATGCCCGAAAATGCGAACATAAACGAACAGAACTGGTTCTGGATATCGCGCATTAGAACATCGAATGATTTGTGTGGCTGGGGGACGGGCTTTTCACTAGGTTTGCGTGTTAAGTCTAAATACATCATCCGATTTAAAGAAAAACATCAAAGTTGCCCTCAGTGCAACGCGTTCTAGGTCCTTGCGAACGATATTTTGAAACGGCCCTAGGTATTTTCTCTTATAAGATAATTTAACATATTTTTAAATATGTACTCAGATAGGTATTAGAAAATATTACTACCATCCGTTACATGTCACCATGTACCTATTTATCCTTACAAAAGACGTAATTTCGAAGCACTGGTAAAATAATCCTTGAAGGAGAAAGTTCGACACGCGGCACTGGTATTCTATGGCCATTCATCGGCGTATTCCACATGAAGAGCTGTCTCTCTGTACCTCTCTTGCCCGGAGCTTACTTACTTATTGCTAGTCTCCGGAGCGGGGCTTTTTGTGGTGATGAAGCGCTTTCCCGCTCCTCGATAAAAAGCTCATTGAATCACATCACGGAATCCGTTTCTGACGGCGAATAGACGGCAGAACGGGAATCAGCGTCAGCTGAAATGCAAAAAATACAGATGTTCGGGCTCGGGTGATAGATATTGAGGCTCGTGCTGGCCTTAATGGATTTATTGAATTCATTTACCGGCTAACAACGTTTGTCAGGCACGCTTTTTGGGAAGTTAATGGATCAAAGTGAAATGGAGGAGAATGGGGTGGAAGAAAGGGGGGCGATAATTTTTTACTCTGTCGTCGAACTTTTCTAATTTCATCTAATAAGCCCAAATTTACAAATTACAGATACCGAAAATAACCGAATATTTTACTGAACACAGTTGTAGCAGAACTAAATTATAGACGTCAATTTTGACGTTACGTTCAATTGTTAATAAAATCATTTACCTACGTCAGGAATTTTTTTATGTGGTGACCCCCATTTTGATTTCAATAATGATATTTCATATAAATGATTTTGTTTGTGGAATATCACAATTTTCTGACTTTTCATTAGCAGGTTGTAAAATTTTATTCTTCAGTTCTTAGATAAATTTTACTCGAAAGTTATGTTACATGTCGTATCAAAATGTTAATGTTGTAAATTTAACAATTAAATGTTCTATAAAGTTAGCAATAGAAAGTCACAGCCATTAAAAAAATAAAATTGATTGTTAAGTATGTCAAAATTTCTATTGTCATCAATTAAATTCGACGTGTTATGTAAAAAAAATGCCATACCTACCGATTTACTGAATTTTTCTATAATTTACCCGCAAAAAGTATTGCATATGGGAATTTTAGTTATGATATCAGAATTAAATGTCACTCAATGTCATTTCAAGTCATGTTTCTAAAAAAACATATTTTGTGAGAGAGTAGTTCTAGAGTTATTTTAACAAATTCATTTAAAATACTTTATAACAGCAATAACTAAAAAAATAACAACTCGAGAGTAGTCCGCTTTTGAGATTATGTACTTTACATAAGTATACCTAAGACTTTTTTCTTGGACGCTCTACTAGAAATCAAAATTAGTGGTCGATTTTCTCAAATAGGTATCCTGTGGCGTAATTTGTCAATTAAATCTATGTTTGCATAAGTACTTATTGGTTATTTAAATATATTTAAATAACCAATAAATTGTTTTGGCTGATGCAAAAACCGGCACTAATAATAGAAAAAAATAGGTGTGTATTGAAATATTTAAGAGCAAATATCTGGAAGTACTTAAGAATATGTAGATACTTAGGTATACAGGGTGATTCAGTCATAATGTCATTAATTTTAAGAGCAGATAGAGAAAAATGAGTATAATACGATGGCGTGATTAAAAAAAAATTTAAATGCATATTTAAGCTGAAAAAAAATATTTTCAAATCATTATTTAATCCCCTTTTCAGGCTGTTACTGACCGGCTGACTCACAATATTATGCACGGCTACGATATGAACCTATGAACAACGCGCCCTAGATGCAACGTTGCCATATTTATATATTTTCGCTCATATAAAGACAATAAATAAACGGTTTTGCTCACGTCAGCCAATAATAATTTAAAATGCTATAAATTATTTTTTATTTATGCAATGAACATATTAAATTGTTATTGTTGCCCAGCAAGAACCTCGAGGTCTGAGCATGCCTTGCCAAAAATCAGTTTTTATTAGCATCATAATTTTAATATTTTAACAACATTTGCTGTAAGCCCGAAGGGGAAGGTTTTCAAACAATTCTACTAAAAATTAGTAACGCGGCCCATTCAGATGTTCAGGTAGAAAATGCGGCCCAATTAAACGATCGCCATTGACATTGACACCGAATCTCCTCTGAAAGCTATACCACCGACGAGTAGTGTGCGGGTAGTAGTGTGTTTCATCTGACCAAATGTGACTATTATGGCTGCAAAGAAATTAGCTGTTTCACTTTAAATAAGATTTAATATTGAAGTTACAAAACCCCAAAAGTTCAAATAATTTAAATTTCATTTCATAACCATTTCAATTTCGTTACAGAAATAATGTCATAAAAAACCAACACTCACTAGATAAATTATAAAGAGAGGATAAATTGTATGCAGTATTTAAATATTGACTGCAATTAGAAGAGAGACTTGTATATTCCATAAAAAAACAATGGGACGGAGACAAATAAACAACTCGGTACGTCGTGTTTCCGACCTAGGGTAACCTGTGGTTCAGTAACCTTTTAACCCAGTTTTAATTTGCACACGTGCACCATATAGTCCAGGAGCCCGATGTGCAAACAACTTATTCTTAAATATTTGACCTCTTGAATCCAAAGAAACTTGGTCGCAAAGCCTGAAAGTGGTCAGTTTAATTGTTATCAACAAATTAAATGTTTAAATGGCTGTAAAAAGTTTATTTTTATAGCTAGTACAATTTATTCGCTAATAGTTACGTTTTCTCATAACAAATATGTATTTTTTTGGAAATTAAAAAAAATTAACTTT
Source organism: Anoplophora glabripennis (assembly GCF_000390285.2). Lineage (NCBI taxonomy): Eukaryota > Metazoa > Arthropoda > Insecta > Coleoptera > Cerambycidae > Anoplophora > Anoplophora glabripennis. The sequence continues at coordinate 884,865 of NW_019416384.1, read as the reverse complement.
AACCAAAGTTATTGCAAATTTAGTGCAAATTTCTTACATTTTCCGTCTCCGTGCGCACTAATTTTACCATATCTGGTTCTAAGTTCCATTTATTTATTAATTTATTTAATAATTAATGGCATCTTAGAAAGTTGTGAAATTTCAACGAAAATGCCGGTTTTAATTGTTTATAAGGTTTTTTTTATTATTCAACTTCGACGAAAAGCCAAAAAAGTTACCGGATATTGTTCTTTGCATTCTAACAATCAAGCAAGGCATGAAATCATTGTTAGGATGCGAGGAACAATAACCGGTAACTTTTTTGGCTTTTCATAAAAATTGAATAACAAAAAAAGTTTTATAAACCAATAAAGCCAACATTTTCGTTGAAATTCCACAACTTTCTAAGCTGCCATTAATTTTTAAATAAATTAATTAATCAATGGAACTTACCTATCTTGTAAAATAAAGTTTAAGTTTTAAAATGAGATGTGCGTCTCAATCCGTCCAATTGAACCAGAGATATGGTAAAATTGGTGCGCGCAGAGACGGAAAATGTAATATATTTGCACTAAATTTGCAATAACTTTGGTTAAAGTTAATCTTTTTTTAATTTTCAAAAAAATATATGTTTGTTGTGAGAAAACGTAATAATTAACAGATAAAAAATTGTACTAGCTATAAAAATAAACTTTTTACAGCCATTTAAACATTCAATTTGTTAACAACAATTAAACTGACCACTTTCAGGCTTTGCCACCAAGTTTTTTGGTTTCGAGAAGTCAAAATACTTAAAAATAAGTTATTTGCAGCCGTGGAATTCTGTTTGGCTACGGAAACCTATCTGGCCCCTAGCCCCTAGACTAATACGAGTGTAGTAGCAAAAAGTTGTCGGTCTTTTATCAAAGGAAAATCGTATCAACAAATTTAATTTAAAATCTAAAATACCGGCTATGTTTTCGTAGTAGCTGTAGTCGCCCAGGTGCATCGAGTGTACGAAGTGGTCGGTTATATGTCAAATACTAACCTGGCGAGCTTGAACCTGAACTTGGCAACGCTGTTCCTTTAGCCGACAACTGTTCGTGACATTACGTTACAAAATTTTCCGAGCATCCGGGCATCGGCAGGGCAGCCCTCGTAGCGGGAGTTATGGGTTGATTTCCTTCATTTTTAAAAGTCGAGTAAAAATTTTTTTTTTCCGATTTTCTGTCTTTATTAAGCCTTCCGAATACGTGGTTAAAATTAATGACATTATGACTGAATCACCCTGTATGTCGAAATTATACAAGTGTTCCTACTTTAGATATGAAGCGATCCTTTTTCGGAATTACCTACCACTCGTAGGTACACTCAACAATGTATTTAACACAACATGATGCAGGCAAAAGATATATGTCACTAAAAATAATATGTATTATAAATAAAATTAATAAATCCAATAGTGCGAGACCTTTTCACGACTTTTATCAGTCAGATATCGGCATGAAGCTAAGAGAGCTCGTTTTCCGGGCGCCGCGCCGCAGCAACTTCCGAATTCACTCACCTCTCGACCGTACTCTCTCCGCAAAAAGAAACATTCAGCCGGTTGGCATGATTAATGGAGGCCCTAATCCGGCGACCTGGGATTACAGAAAGGGCGGTGGCGGCAACTACTTGAGGCTAACAGCCGGCACGTCAGCAGTTAACTCTGTTAGAAACATGTTGAGGCGTTAATTTCGAATTTGGAAATTCATCAAATAAAGTCTAACGGTATTCTTCGATACCAGAAATCTACATAGGTATGCAAAAGATACCTAACCGCACAGATAAGATTCTAGTGAAATAATCAGCAATACAGTTGTCAGATCCAGGAATCTCGACGGTCACGTGGATGTGAAGCGCCAGCGAGTTGTATTTACATTGAGCCGTCAATCTCCCATTAGCGGGGCTGGCGAGGATCAACGCTCTTCCTTGCGGCACACTTGGCACCGTCTCTCACACACTCACACGCTCCCTCGCCTCCCCCGTGGTACGAAAGAATTAATTATTTAGCGCCCGCCTGCGAATTGATGGAAGTCACGGATGGTGTGCGGCGCTGGATACACGGGAAGTAACTTGGATGCACGGGAGGACAGCGCAGATGGCAGGTTCCTTTTATTTTCCGTAGACCCGACACATAAATAACCGTAGAAGTGACGACTTCACTTCATTAGACCACATTTTAATAAAACGATAGGTATAATAAATCCTGCGTTGCAGCTGAAAATAAATGTAGAAAAAAACACAAAATATCTGTAATATTACAAAATAATCACTCTAGTGTATTGTGAAATAAAAGGAATAGCAAATATATTTTTAACAGGCATTTTTTTTAAAATAACCATACAACGAACAGATACTCGCAATTTATCCCACATTTTTACATTAGACGGATCGTACTTATTCTTCGTACGGTGTTTTAAAAACCCCAAAGTTACTTACGCTCGGCCCAGAGATGTTAATTGAGAAGTTAATGAAAGAAAGGAGATACCACCATCTGGAAAGTTAGATGCCGAAGTTTCCTTCCTTATATTTCGCCGTCGAGATTCGGTTCTTGTTTCTTTACAAGAATAAGGGATCGGAAACATGGCTCGAGTTGAGAGGGCGATGTTCTTTACAAGTTTTGGCGTTGTTCAGCCGCAAACATGACGCCACCATCGGCGTCCGCCTCCTGGCACCCCTTTCCAGTTTCCAACACCTCCTCCCGCTCTGCTTTACCACCGAGTCACAAAACTTGAGAATTATCCCTAGTCGCAGCTGGAGCGAAATGTGAGTTTAAATGTCAGTAATGTATTAAATCTCTACTTAGTTACTTAAATAATGTGATTTTTTCTGATTAATTTCTTGGATAGTTAAATATGCTAACTTAGTCCTTATAGATGGGAAATTACGGGAAAAAATTATGAGAAACATGATGGAGAAAATTATAGTAGGCAGTCAAAATTGTTGAAGAATTTGATTAACGCATGAATGAGGCTAAAAACATGGATCCTTGCTAAAAGGAAAAGAAAAGAAATTTCGTCCTGTCAAGTGAGGTAGAAATATGCGACATGAAACTAAAGATGCGAAGTGAAGCAAAAAATGTCAAGTTATAAAAAATCATACTGTAGTATAACAACTCTAGGTTCGATAAAAAAACAATATATCGTAGTTGTGGCCAAAAACATGTGATCGTCATAAGGACTACCTACGTTGTGTGTATCCATTTTTAATTGACCGGAAGGCGCTGGCTACTAACTTTGTAGAGGGGATGTATGGTTTAATTATATAAAACAAAAGCAGAGCAAATACACCTAACCTTTATTTACATACAATTCAAATTAAACATGTGACAAATAGAAAGAACAACAAAAACATTAACAACCATTAAACATAAAAGGAGAGTGCCAGGCTCACCTAGAGCTCCTGTGGGGAAAGAGCATGGCAGAGAAACCCACGATCGTTGCTCTTACCACCCAAATATAAATACAAAACAACCGCTAACCAAAGGCATAAATTAAGAACCTTTGCTAATGATAAATAAGACCTGTCTCATTTAATGTGTCACTAAATGTCATCTGTTACCTCATATTAGTCATACACACTTCCAAGTAAAACTGAAGAGGTTTGGTGTTAGTTAGCCGGCAGAGCCGGAAGGTACTGGAGTCCCATACGGGAGGCAATCCAGCTATAGTTGAGATTTCGGAAGATCCTTCATAACACTGGAGTCCCATACGGGAGGCAATCGAGCTTAATCCAGATTCGTTCCGCACGGGCGAAAATGTTAGTAAACTCAACAAGGCTCGTATAGACGTATGACATAAAGTGAGCACAAGAAATCAAAGAACAACCTAATCATGATAAAACAAGTTAAATGTGAAACAAAGAAGTCGTTAATGCAATATCTGGGCAGTCACGACAATATACATATTTTAACATGTAATAAATAATGAGCAATCTATAATAATAATTGTAACAATTTTATCTTAGAAAAATATACGCCCCTGAGCGTAAGACAATGAAGGCTAAACATATACAGAATTATTATCATGAAACATCTATATTTTACGTATAACGTAATCGTGGCAAAAACAAGTTAGATGTGAAACAAAGAAGTCGTTATTGTAATGTCTGGCAATCAGGACAATACATATATTTTTAACATGAAATAAATAATGGGCAAACTTTAAGTATAATTATAACAATTTTACCTTGGAAAAATATATGCCCTTGAGCATAAAGCAATGGAAGCTAAACTTACAAAGAATTATTATCATGAAACATCTATAATCATCACAATCATAAGATTATATAGAACAATTAACAACAAAGTACTTAAAGAATATTACCTGCTAACTAATAACACTTTAAACAATTAACTTTTCACTACTTTGACACACTGCCCGCCGATCGTCTTGCTACCTATCTGCACACTGTTCTCACTTCAACTGCCTATCTTCAACTATCTAGGCTTCCTTCCAGAATTTCCTACCTAAGTGCCTGTTTTTTGTGCTTCCTTCTATCGACCGTTATTATTACTTTTTCATTGTTATACAACACCTATGTAACAGGTGACGTCGAAGTTGATAGGATAAGTACGGTTTTGCACAATACCCAACCAAAAAGTATGTAGATAACCTAAAATAAAATTCATAATTCAATGTTGGATGGGGTTAGATAATTTTACTTTGGCTTAGACGGTTTAACGTTGATTTAAGTAGTTACTTTTTCGACCTAGTAGTAATTTTTTTTCGTCTGGTTCAATTCTTCGTTGGTTTTAAATGTTTTTAGGTTTGATATTTTTCCGCGAGTTGAATATTTCTCCTTTGAGTTTGATAGTTTTTTTTCCATGTCTTTTGCGTTGGTTTCAGATGATTTAGCGATGCGAATCGATACGAAGTAGGAACGTGCAACATTGATAAAACATCGATGTTAACAAACAACACGTAAAATAAATAAAATCGATGTCAAATGAAATCATAAATAACGACTTATTTTTTAAAATATACAAAATTACCGTTCCAAACAAATTTACAATTCACCGATTACTATTACAGTACCTATGTACCTATAGGTTGGTATCTGCTGAATAAAGTGCCTCGCATTGGCATTATTCCTGCGATAGAAAACAAAATATGGACATTCCAGTGGCACAGTGAGGGGATAATCGAACTTCCATACCCTCCCCGGCTTGTTACCTGCGGGCGACGCATCAGGCAGAGTAAAGCAGCTCCGTCAATATTTTTATTTATCGGCAGTGCTGATGCCGCCGCCGTCACCGTTTTCGTATGCGTGCATCACATTCTCTCCGGGCTAATTCCGGGCGCGCCGCGCCGTGAGCGCGTCACATGTCCGCACAATGCCGCCGTTCCCACACTATCATCCTGATGGCCTATTTGCTCGGAACCGCTGATCTTTTGCTCCCTTTAAAACTCCGAATCAATAGACTAAATTGCGAACGAATTGGATCCCGCCGGATCCGCGGAGCGCGAAAAGTGATTAAGATTTTAAGGACGGATATCGCCCCTTTTCTCTTTGGAGCGCCCGCCCGTATCGTTTTAAAGTTAAACAGCGTTTTTCAGTCGCTTTTACGTTTTTAAAGAGCCGAAGGGATTTGCCCTTTTACGGCTCCATCGGGGGCTTTTGTACTTAACCGGCTCTATTCTGCGGACAATCGTGACGGGCTTTTAATTTTTCTGCTTTAAGAAAAACGCGGATTACTACGATCGAATTAGGCGCGCCTGCCGTCTGGGCGAGTTAACTTTTTTGTTCTATTTGGGCAGCTGGTCGCTTTCCAGACGACGCTTATTGCAGAAAAATGTTTGGATTAAATACATAAAATTAGGCCTCTCAGTCGTCAGTAGAGAATGTTTCATACTCATGTTTTGGCTGAAAAAATAATTCGGTGGTTAGAATATATACTACTTTTAATAAATAATTTACAATAAGTATGTGTGATGCATTAATAAAATTTACTATAAAAAATTGCAGTTTAGCTTGACGCATTATTTTCTTACAAGTTTTAATGTCTTAAAAACATTTCGTACGTTTATTTCAGCTTAAAATAAATTACAACATACATATATGTCCATATAAAGCAAAGAGAAACCGAAAACTTTTTAAATTATTTCTATTTTGTCATACCTTTAAAGAGAGAATCAAAACCAGCACGTGTAAGTAAATATTACGAGCATGAACGATTGATTGTCCACTGCAACATTCTTCCGCGCGCATATCCCAGCCCCCGTATAAACGTACACGCAGGCAGCGTCGGGTGCGATGATGCAGTCGTCCGGAAGCAATGAGCTGATACGTGAACTCACCATGTGAACGCGACATGTCGGTGTAGGGCAACGCTAAACCCGGGTAATCCTCTGATCCGATAGTGTCATGTCATTCTGTCAGGCTAGTGGAGCGAGGGTCAAACGGGCGAACGCGCAGGTCAGCCCACAGGTCATCATCAAGCACCTTGTCGCAGCATCCTGGGCTGGGTGTGGTGGTGAATGACATTATCCTTGTCGAGTCCCGAGATAATTTCACCGGCCGACTCGGGATTTTCCCTGACTGCCATAAATCATGCAGGACATAGAACGGTTTGACTGAGTAATGGTCCAGGAGTTCCCTTTGATGAATTTATGGAAATTGCCCGTTTCCTCGGATTGGTTAAAAAAGTAAACGGCCTCTACGGCTGTAGTTAAAATTTATTCCCAAAAGTGGCTAATATTACAATTATTAGTAAAAAGAACAATACCATTAATGTTTCCGTGAAAAAATACATTGAATTATCGTCAATCACTTTAACTGTTTGCAAAACCACATAATGTGTAAATTATTGTTTATTGATCAATATTTAAGTGTTGATCGGACTGACAAGTATAGTTTACAGCCATTTACACATATACAGGGTGATTCAGTCATAATGTCATTAATTTTAAGAGCAGATAGAGAAAAATGAGTATAATACGATGGCGTGATTAAAAAAAAATTTAAATGCATATTTAAGCTGCAAAAAAATATTTTCAAATCATTATTTAACCCCCTTTTCAGGCTGTTACTGACCGGCTGACGTCACAATATTATGCACGGCTACGATATGAACCTATGAACAACGCGCCCTAGATGCAACGTTGCCATATTTATATATTTTCGCTCATATAAAGACAATAAATAANTAAAAATAAGTTATTTGCAGCCGTGGAATTCTGTTTGGCTACGGAAACCTATCTGGCCCCTAGCCCCTAGACTAATACGAGTGTAGTAGCAAAAAGTTGTCGGTCTTTTATCAAAGGAAAATCGTATCAACAAATTTAATTTAAAATCTAAAATACGGGCTATGTTTTCGTAGTAGCTGTAGTCGCCCAGGTGCATCGAGTGTACGAAGTGGTCGGTTATATGTCAAATACTAACCTGGCGAGCTTGAACCTGAACTTGGCAACGCTGTTCCTTTAGCCGACAACTGTTCGTGACATTACGTTACAAAATTTTCCGAGCATCCGGGCATCGGCAGGGCAGCCCTCGTAGCGGGAGTTATGGGTTGATTTCCTTCATTTTTAAAAGTCGAGTAAAAAATTTTTTTTCCGATTTTCTGTCTTTATTAAGCCTTCCGAATACGTGGTTAAAATTAATGACATTATGACTGAATCACCCTGTATATTGATTTGTATAATTTTGAATTCGAACTAAAATTGAGACATAGATACCAACCTATATTTTTTTATGTAAAGCCGCGCTTTATACTTTAACTTTACGATGTTATACATAGCATATGTAAAAATATATAGCATATGCTGTTGTCCAAATTTATCATTCTACGACGTTTGAAATTTCACGACTGCGTTACTAAACACTTTTATTATCATTTTGATGGTTGCAATAGACCTTTTTAGTAGTGACGACACATACACCAAATAACAGGCAACCCCATAGTACACATTATCATGAAAAATTTCCCTATATTTTTACTAGGTTTCTACTACCTTATATACCTACTTCGGACATAAGTGCCAAAAAAATGGCTTCTTTGTCATGACCTTAAATATCGCGATATTCTGGCAATATCAGAAATATTTAAGAAGTTTCAAATCCCAAGTGACAAACTAATATAGAATTATAGAATGTATGTATTTAAATTTATAGAACAATATTGACTTTTATAGTAATTAATGAATTAAAATTATATCAATGTTATTGAGCTTGGGGATTAAAGATAATTTCATGTAAGCGAGTAGCCTCGCAACAGGATATCATTCTAGAAAAGTTTGGTTGTGGTTATAAGAGTACGTCTATAATAAACCACTTGAAGAAAAAAACACTCGATAAACACACTGACAAAGTACAACACCAAGAAAAACAATACTTAGTAGAACTAGAAAATGCCAAGATTAAACAATAAAACAAGAGAAAATACGATATTCTTTCCGAGCATGAATGAGCATTAGGAATGACACGGTTAATGTTAAATTTTTACTTTATTTAAATTTAGGAATATTCTTCACGCGTTGGTTGTTTTTAAATACTTCCAAATCCTTGTAAAAATAAATTAATTTGAAGTTGTTCATTTTTGTAGTACCCATATAGATATGTAAATAGTATACAAGGGTCAGATTCGGTCTGTACAATTTCAACTATGACAATTTGTTGCGGGTTGCCTAAATACGTGACGTCACACTAAACACGATGACAAATGCTTCATTACAGATGAAAACCTATTCAAAAAACACAATTTCCCAATTTCAGCCGTTCAGCACGAGAGGGGTCCCCGCAAGCCCAAGCTACAGCCGCAGACTCCTTCCCAGTCGCATCACCACCACTCGCCGCCCCTGGGCCACCACGGGCTGCCGCACATGCCACCTTCGTCGATGGCAGGGGGCGGCGATGGCAAGTTGCCTTCCGCCTCTTCTGGCGCTTTTCACTTCAGTCACGGCGTGTTTGCGGCGGCCACGCCGCATCACCCTCTGAAGGCGCTACAGCTGCCGCCGCCGCCGACGGCCATGTCTAGTCCCCAGGCTCATCCCCTGGACGCGCTGCCGTTGCCCATGTTTCATCCGCCCGCCCTGCCGCCGCCCCCGGGTCTCCTGCATATCCTTATGTCCGCTGAGAAGTGTCAGGTTAGTCCAAAATATAGATCTGTTCGTAAAAGTGGTGCGGCTTATTCCAATAATTTACAATTCACAATGTACTGTAAATTTAAATATACTCGTAGGTATGTATTTCGTTTTGTCGTTTTTAGGAATTAGTGTGGGGTACCAAACTGTCCCAAATAGAACCCAGTAGTAGCGACTCAAGTCAAGGACTCGTGTCTAGTCCTGCAGGACTATCCTTGACCTCAAGTCCCCCTTTGGCACCTCTACCTCTTACACCTACATGGGAAATGTTACAGGTTAGTTATACATATTAATTTGATATTCTTTATTATTGTACAAGGAAAAGAAATTGTAAAAAATAGTGATAGACTGACAGTAGGGCAGGCGTTTTCTCTACATCCCTACAAAAAATTGATTTAGGTTGTTTAATTAAGGTATATTGCTAGTGCGGTAACATCATCACAAGTTAACAGTGGGTACTTACAATTTCCTTCAAACGCAAAGTAAATTTCTCAAAAATATCTACACGTTTTAAAAAATATTTTTGGTAGAGGAATTAATTAATTTAAGTTAGCAATTTTATTCTTATTTTAATTTGAAATTTTATTTTACGTGTATGTGCACGATTAGCAATAAGCGAAAATCATAAATTGTAGGTATGTTGGCACACCGATCTTTTTTGACAGGATTGTATAAATTCAATGATTTCGAATTATCCGCTATATAGAGGTCGTTATAGTCGTGTCAATAATAAAGTCCCTGAGTATAAGTTTTTTCGATACATTTTTATGCAATTGATTAATTTTCACCGCATATTTTACACAATACGCAATACCTCAACATTAAGATTAATTTATTTATATTTACTAAAAAATTGTGCAATTTGCCAATGTTTTCCGAGTGGTGTAGGATTTATCCTACAGTTTTCTTTCTGGAAACGTATAGGGACAGTTAGGTATTCCATAATTCCGGCTTTTTATCGTGCATAAGGGAAAGCCGTCGTCCGCATGTATAATTACGAATTCCGGAAATGTTGCGGGGAGTTTTGTAGGCGTAGCCAAGAAGAGAAGGGTGATTTTATTTCAGCCACTACGGTTTCAGCTGAAAAGTCATCGCGAATGCCACGAAGTCACGGGCGAATAGCACACCACACCTCCTTGTACACCCTCGTGTCGCCTCTTCATCGGTAGCATTAAAATCTCCAAAATTATTTGTTTTTACTGTTGTGTTAATGAAATTGCCGTTGTTAGCTAACTGCCTAAAATACAGCGCAAATTTTGTTTCAATAGGGTTTACTCACCCAAAAAATGTCAAATTTCAAATTAGTACATTTTTTAAATGAAACCATATATTTCGTAAAGTATACCTATATGGAAGCACCCAATATACATTTTTAATAAATCTGTAGGACATTAGTATAATACATTTAATATATTTGCTATATAATTTGAAGTATTCTCTCTCTGGTAAATTGTTATTTTGGGGATAAAGTTCTAATCCTCCCCTTAAGACATTTTAGGAATTTCGTATTTTTTTCGGACTTGTACGATGATCATACAATTCATTCCATATACAGGGTGTTTGTAAATAAGTGCGAAATATTTTCGAGGCTGGTTGCCGAAGTTATTTTGTGAAATAAAGTTCATATAATCGTAGGTCGAAGTATGCTTCGTTTCTGTGATACAGAGTGTTTAAATTTTAACTTTTTATTTATTTCTATTAATTATTTCAAAGAGTTTTAAAGATATTGACTCGAAATTTGCTGGTAGTATTTTATTTAGAAATACTGACAGCAACCTACTAGATAATGTGTCAATAAAAATTAAAAATACACAACCTGCAATAAAATATATTTTATTGTTTTTTTCAAAAACGGTGCATCCTACGAAAAAAATTGAAGTGATCAATTTCATTCAGAATTGATGGGGGATTTCTAAAAAAATATCAAAACGGGAAGAAGTTAGTGGCGTAACATTTTTTTTATTAAAAAAATATTCTGGTATTCTCGCACGAACGTCACTGGTGCAAGTATAAATATTTGGATCGCCCCAAAAAATGCACATTTATCTTTCCAAAGCGTCTTTCAAGTTTCGAGTCAATATCTTTAAAACTCTGAAATAATTAATAAAAGTAAATAAAAAATTAAAATTTAAACACTCGGAAACGAAGCATATTTCGACCCACGTTTATATGAACTTTTTTTTCACAAAATAACTTCGGCAACCACCTCCTAAAATATTTCGCACTTATTTACAAATACCCTGTATATTTTGCAAACGAAATTGATACGATGAAAAGTTTTTTGAGGCCTGGAAGATAAATTTTTGTGTAAAAGAGTTAGATACATTTTTTTATTTCTGCGTAGTCTTAAATGTGCAAAAAAAAGTCATAACAAGAAAGACAGGAATCCTGCACGATTCTAGTTTAGATATAGTGTGTCCCGAGATACAAAGATATCAACTCAAGTATCAAAAGCGATGAGGTATATGTTTAAATTTTTTTTCAAAAATCTCTTAGTTTGGAACAACAATTTTTTTAAAGGAAGCACTTAATTAGTATTATCTAGTATCCGGTATTTAAGCGAGCATTTTTTTTAGTTCTTAGGCGCTCGATAGCGTTATTTTAATGGATACAAAGTACCGGACAAAAAATTTGAAAAAAATTATTAGATATAGGTCATTTTTTCCAAATAACAAAATGATTTGGTATAATTTCAGGAGACAACTGCCAGACTCCTGTTCATGGCAGTGCGGTGGGTGCGCTGTTTGGCTCCCTTCCAGACCCTCAGCAAGCACGACCAGCTGCTCCTGCTGCAAGAATCCTGGAAGGAGCTGTTTCTGCTGCACCTGGCGCAATGGTCCGTGCCGTGGGACCTCTCCACGCTGCTGGGGTGTCCGCAGGCTAGGGAGAGGCTACCCGCCGACCTGCATACCGCCACGGAAATCAAGACAATACAGGTAAACAGGAAATAATAGAGTTCAGACATTCGTAGACTGACATATATTGATTAGGGTTATAAAACTGATGATACGATTTTGAAATTTTCAGGAAATAATGTGTCGCTTTCGTCAAATATCACCAGATGGCAGTGAGTGTGGATGCATGAAAGCCATCCTTTTATTTACACCAGGTAAGTTTTTAAATTAACAGGGGGATAAAATTTAACGTATTTTACAAGTTTTTCATGTAAATATCACATAGTTTCAGATTTATTTTTCAATGTTCTTTCTTCATTCTGTATATAATATTTTTCATTTCAATGAATAGGTACATAACTTCTTTTACAAAAGATCGAGATCCAGATTTTTTACTACTGTTTAAAGACTGTCTTTGTGTATTGACTGACACTATGGTGAGTAGTTTTGTTCAAAGTGTAAAGTACGTGAAATATTAATCGAAAAGAGATAGCTCACATCCTAAAGATATTAATAATTTTGATAATTTCTTTGGTGTAAACCACTAGACTAGTGGTTGTTTTGTCAAAATGTCAAAAGTATCGTCACTAAAACTTCTGTATCTCGATAAGTTGAAAGATAATATCTACGTACTAACATATATGTAGGTATATGGATTTTTGATTTGCGGCGCCATCTGTGGGTTAGTCCCGGGACTTTTTAACCGCGATGTTTCACCCGGCAGAATGAAATTGTTAAATATTGTAGAAAAACCTTGTATTTTGTATTCTTGTTGTTCTTACACCGACCTTGATAAAGACAAACGCACACGTAAAAATAGCCACAATAGAAATATGTAAACTAAACACGAAACGTAAATGAAACGTGGCAAATGAGATGTTTTACTGAACATTTGAAACATTAACTAGAAACGTTTCTGTTTCATTACAGAAATGTAGCACTTGAAAACTTATTTAGTGAAACAGCCGAAACGTTACAATTCAAGAGAGTTTGAAACAGTACTCGAAACATTTCCTTTCGATCTCGGAAACATAACAGACGAACAACCCTTTGCTATTTTTGCTTATCTTATAGAACATTCGGCATTAGTTAAATTTTGCTCTCAATCCCCAATCCTTCTCAAGCGTTAGTTCATTTGCCTTTATTATATAAAGACATAATTAGAAAAAAAATGTGGTAGCAAATTTATAACACGAGTCTAGAAAAAACGTATGTTCGTGACTTGCGTAGACTGCGCGTAACAGCCCGAGTTTATTTGTTTCCCGTGTGTCGTTTCAATTCGTATTATGTTAGGTTAGGTTTGCGGTTTGTCAGTTTGCTTGGTTTCGTTGTTATTCATCTTTACTTTGACGCTATTTTATGTGATAATTTGTAGTGTGTGCAGTTGTGGTTATTGTAAGGTGCATATAAAATAATGAATATTGATGCAAAATGTTTAAAACGATATGTGTAGAGATTTCCAATTTTGCGTCACATCTACCTAAATATAGTTATACCCACTACTATTACAGACAAGAGGACAAGGGACAAGAACTAAGAAAATGGAACAACAACATACGTTTCGATATAATTTGAAGAGCAACTACTTAGTCAGTGAGAACTATTTGAAATATGGATGAATCAAGTGAAATAGACGTCATTTATTTTATATTTTGTACAAATGTTTATATTTGTTTATGTGTATAGGCATGCTTAAATAAAAGAGTTTAGGTATACCTACAGATATTTACTTTGTCAAGATATCATTTTGTATCCTTATTTCTGCTGTATAATTTATTATTATTAAAATGATATATGTAATATTGACCATGCGTAGAAGAAATTATAACTTTATATTATTTTTCAGTAATGTTATTTGTTTTTCATGTACCTACCATTTCAACATTCATAATCATAACTAACTTTTTCTAATTATCAGTTCGTCATTGTTACATTCATGAAGGTCTCAACATTAGAAAATTTCCATTTCAGAAGCGTATTTGAACTGTATAAAATGTGTAGTTTTTTTTTAATGCTTCTGATATTGTTTTGTGATATTTTTATTTGTACCATGAATGGCAAAATTCATAATCCATATTAGAAACTTTTTTCAGTGGCTTCTCAAAAAGAAAGAAATTCTTAGTAAAAGTTGCCTCATCCCCAAACTAGAAGAGCATATTTATTTTTTTTAATATACAATGTAACTTTTTTTAGTTCGAATTAAGTCATTCACAATACAAATTAAAATATCACAAAGGAGTATTAGAGATATTTAAAAAAATACTCACACTATTTATACTATTTCAAAAACGCTTTTGAAATGAAAATGATCTAAAGTTGAGAGCATTATGAGAACAATATGGTAATAAAATTATTATGTTATTCAAACATTTCTGAAAATATACTGAAACGTAAAACAAAAATATCGAGGGCATAAATGGAACATAAAAAGAATGTTACTGAAACCAATTTTTTGAAACGTTTCATTGGAAACGTATTTTCGGGAGGACATCTTGGGCTTCTAGAACGTTACCAGAAGGTTGCATGTTTTTTTTATGAAATGTTTCAAGAAAAATGGAAACGTTTCTGAAACATGTCAGAAACTGAAAAATGTTTAGTGGGTTATTATTCCTACAATTATTTATTTAGGATTGTTTTTTCAAGTATCCTCGTCCTAATCAGCAACCTCTTTTTTATTTTTTAACATGGATTCTAGTAAATGGCTAATTATGAACACCCTGTATAATCAAGTATACCTATTTTGATTTTGCAGAGACGGCAGGACTATGCGATGTCCAACCGGTCGAGATGCTACAGGACCAGGCGCAGTGCATATTGGGGGACTACGTACGCACCAGGTATCCCAGGCAGCCGACCAGATTCGGGCGACTGCTCCTGCTCGTGCCCAGCCTCCGAGCCATTCGGCCGCTCACTGTGGAACTGCTCTTCTTCAAGGAGACCATCGGGGAAATACCCATTACCCAGCTCCTGGGTGACATGTATTACATGGAGAAATGCGTCACTCCATCTTAGGCACAATTCTCATATTTTTCTATGAATTATTCCCAGTTTAATTCGAATTAGGTATCTACTTACCTACTGAACGAATATGGTCGAACAACTAATAAAATAACTTTTAAGAGATATACCAATTTAAAAATATCTCCTACAAAGACAGAGGAATAACTGCATATTCATAATTTTTAAAGCTCTCATGCGTTTTTGTCATTTAGGTGTTAGTGGTGACCACCTTGTACATAAAACAACAATTTTTAAATATTCCTGTGATATTAATCTGTATGTGTGGAAAATTCCAAGGATGAAAATAGGGAGGGGCCTTGGAACTTTATTTAATATAGATTATTACATTGTTATTACGATAAGGATGTTCAAAGAGCTCATTCAAACGGTAAACTTAAAAAAAATATATTAGGAAGAGTCTATGTTCAAAGCATGGATTTGTCGTGGACCGCGTTTTAACCCTTCCAAGGTCATTTATACTTCGTACACATAAAGTGTGATCAAAACTCTTAAGTCACTTGTAATTATTTGTATTAAAATAACATGCCTCCAACACTAAATGTACCTATTTATTTTAATATAGTGGTAAGTTTTCTCTCGAAAAATGTAAATCTTATAAACCAATAAATTGTACCTATATAAATGTGTTAAATTTATGTTGTTTTCTTTTTAATTGAAAATTAATAGTATTGGGTAAATGTACCTCCCAAGGTAAGTTAATTTTACAATCGATTTAATGGATTAATTATGATATTAGTCCCTGTATAGGTAATGACAGTGGGAAATATTGATGAATCAGTCTATTCTTGTAAGGAATACCCTTGAAAATAGAATTGCAAAGTACACTCTATAAGAAAATGAATGACCGTTTGAGTAGACTACCTCTTTCATATTTTATATATTTTTTAGTTATTAGGTATTATAAATGTATGAATCACTACGTATATACATAACCGCAACATACTTTCTATAATAATATTACAAATTTTAAAGGTTATAATATAATGAAATATTGAAATTATATGATTTCTCTGATTTTTTTGTGGTCGACTGTACTACATATATTGTGATTGCCACGTTGCCAATTACACGTCTAATTTTCTCAGCAACTTGTAATTATTGTCTCACCTATCGAATTTTTTTTTTTATGTAATTATGAACTTTCAAAAATAGTAACTATTTCAATTTGCCATAAAGAAAAAGCTGGGGTTTAACATCTCTATATTTCACAGTAATTAGACTTAATAAAAATCTTAATTTTGTTAATAGACACATTTATAGAAGCATATGAATTGGACCCAATTGTTAAATATGTAACTACCTATAATTAAAAATTAGTAAATTTAAATTTAGTGTCAAACAACGGTACGTATTAATTTCATTTCCTTGTTGGTCTTGTGCACTAATAAATTTAGTTAAAAAAAGAGATTTTTAAGTACCTATATTTGCTTCAAGTACTTAATGGCATTCAAGAAACAATTCAATAGTAGGTATTTATTTAAATGTAGGTAGCTAACGATTTTGTAAAAATACTAACTATGCGAGAAATGCAACATATGGCAACCTCGGTACTACAATTTTCTCATTTCGTTCGTTTCAGTGACGTTAACCGAATGCATTTGAACCGGTTACAAAAGTCTGTAAGAAAATTACATACGATTTATACATATTATGTCTAAGCCAAGGGTTCTAGTGCTCGGAGGTAATCAATCCAGTATAAATCTGATGATTTGGACACATAAGTGGAATTATAACCTAATTTCTTTATAGGTTGTGGTTTCGTTGGTCGAAACCTGGTATCCTACTTAGCAAAGAATGATCTCACAAGTGCAATAAGGGTAGTCGACAAAGTGCCTCCACAAGTGGCCTGGCTGAATGATGCCCATACTGGAGCTTTCGGAAGTAGTAACGTGGAATTCAAGAGTGCTAATTTGATTAATCCAGGTAAGCCACACACTACAGTTTAAACTGACAATATTTATGCATTTCTGAATTTTAGAATCATGTAAAAACGTTTTCCAACCCTTCGACGGTATGCCCTGGGATATTGTGGTAAACTGCGCAGGGGAGACGAAACTGGGGCAAACCGATCCCGTTTACAATGAAGGCATATTGAAATTGAGCTTAAACTGTGCAAAGGAAGCAGCTCAACAAAATGTCAAGCACTTCATCGAACTGTCGTCTGGCAATATGTACTCTTCGGATAAGGTCGCCCATAAGGAAGACGGTCCCGTTGAGCCGTGGACCTTTGTTGCCAAGTGGAAGCGACAGGTAAAGTTTTCATATAATTACTAAGATTATCCGTCCTAAGAAGATATCACAGGGCCTTTGTATTTTTAGGTAGAGAAACAGTTTGCAGAAATGTCCGATTTACCATACACCATCCTTAGGTTGCCGGTAGTGTATGGACCTGGTGACAGGAGCGGTTTGATGCCGCGGATAATGGCCGCAGCAATTTATAAGCACCTGGGCGAAACCATGAAGCTGCTGTGGAATGCGGAGCTAAGAATAAATACCGTGCATGTAAATGACGTGTGCGGGGCGATTTGGTTTGTTTGTTGCCGGGATGATACCGTTGGGCAGGTAGGTTAATTTTTTTTTAAACGATAATCTGCTTTTTGAACACTTTTTAAGATAACGACTAAGAGGTTGTAAACTAATTGAATGTTGGAAAAATTGTAACTGAAATAGAACTATTTATCAGTTTTGTTTATGTGATGAAGTGAGTATGCATTTTGCAGTGCAAGGGGGTAAAATAATAATGACACATTAATCTTATCTCCAAGTGTCCGGGAAATTGAGATAAATAATAAATAATCAAATAATATTTTTATATCCAATTAGGATTAACTAGCACTATTCTGTTGCGAATTGTTCTCGACACTTAAACTGAAAATCTTCTGTGCTATTGTGGTATCTGTTATATCCTGTTCCACTTCCTTTATATTTTATCAATAGTTTGTCCCGTTTTCCCTTCTGATTGTTCTCAAGCATTGCTTATCTGTTGTTAGCATTGACATTAGCCATATCATAGCGATAAAATGTAACGAACCGCTAATGATGGTAATACTGTGCCAGTAAAATATTTTTATACAGGGTATAAGGACATGCAACCTTTGTTTTTCAGCACATTTTTCTGGTTACGATGAAGTGTCTTATGATATGGTTTACATTTTAGTTCTCGTCAAAATAACAAATTATCTATTTTCAGAAAGAGTGCTTTAGAAAAAAAAAGCATTCAATTTTGAAACGAAATTTTGACAGTTCAGTTAGACTTTCAATGAACAATGTCAAAGTCCAGGACAATTAAAAATATAACTTTGACATGAAACGGAGCCAGATACTCTTTAAATTAATTAACCAGTAAACTTGAAACATGTATTGCCCTTCTTGTAAATATAATATTTTTAGTTATCTAGACGTTGACATTGTGAATGAAAATTTTTCCCAACTATTAAAATTTCTGTTCAAAGCACTCTTTGTGAAATATGGTGTTTTGAAACAAACAAAAAAGTAAATCTTGTCAGGGATAATATCGCAACCATAAGAAAAACAAAAGTATACAGGGCGTCCCGAAATTCATGCAACAAAATTTGGTCACAGATTCTTAAGACAAACCCGTATTTTTTATTTTTGCCAAGTGGCCCCCTCTTTCGGATTTTCAGTTCCCTGAAGTCCGCCCCTAAGAATAATCTTTTTTTTTATATCTCAGGACCCTGTGGTACGAGAATCACTAAATTTGGTACATAGAGGTTTTATGACATGTGGAATCTGATGGTGCTACGTTTTTTGGCGGGGATCCCCCTTAAGACAATTTTTCGTGGGCCCCCTTGTTTTTGGAGTCGAAAAAATTTGGTCGCATATTTAAATTTCTTAAAAATTATCAGTCCACTAGAAAGCTATTAAATTTAGAAACTTTTTGTTTCTATACTTTTTTCGTAAAACGCAATGTTTTCGAGGAAAATGTCAAAAATTTGGTCGCATATTTAAATATCTTAAAAATTATCAGTCCACTAGAAAGCCATAAATTTAGAAACTTTTTGTCTCTTTATACTTTTTTCGTAAAACGCAATGTTTTCGAGAAAAATGTCAAAAGACAAAAATGTTTCTAAATTCAATGGCTTTCTAGCTAACTAATAACTAAAAAAAAAAATCAAATTTGCCACCAATTTTTCTGGTTCTAAAGACAAAGGGGGCCCACGAAAAAGTGTCTTAAGGGGGTTTCTCACCAAAAAGCAAAGCACTGTGAGATTCCACATGTCATAAAACCCCTGTGTATCAAATTTAGTGATACTCGTACAACATGGTTTTGAGATTTCAGGGGGCTGATTGGTAAAAAGAAGAAATACGGGTCCCCTAAATTTGTCTTAAGAATCTATGACTAAATTTTGTTGCATGAATTTCAGGACACCTTGTATAGTGTTTTTTCTCCATGCTGCTCCATGTATGGCTAATTCAACTACATATTTGAAGATCCATTTATATTGATTTTCAATTAAAAAAATAAAAACAATTTTTTTTTGTTTTTGTTGGTAACTTTAAAACGAAAAAAGATTTTGGAACATTTTGCAATGCTACTACGGAACGATGTGTGTAAACGTCAAAATAAAAGAAGCTTCTCCCACAGTACATTATGTCAATCACTTTTTTAGATCTACAATGTGGTGGACGACGCGGACTCCACCCAGGGCTCCATAACCAATATCCTGGCCGACCTTTTCAACGTCAAAGTCGACTATTACGGAAATCTCGTCTCGGCGGTTGTGGATCTGGTGGGGGCCGCTGACGACGCCAACGATAAACACCTGGGCCCTTGGGCGGAGGCCTGCCGCGACAACGACATTCTCAACACCCCTCTGTCTCCTCATATGGATTCGGAATTGCTCCTGCACAAACATCTGAGACTGGACGGGAGCAAGTTGAGAAACTTGGGCTTCTCCGTGTCCGTGCCTCATCCCACCGAGGAGAATCTAAAGGAGATCGTCAACGACTTCCTGAAGATGAAGGTCTTCCCTCAGTCGTTGGCTCCTTGAGGGGCTTTTTTTTTGCAATTTTTCGAGTGTAATATTTCATGTAGAGGGGGGAAATTTGGGAGCCGTAATCTTTAATTGTCTCGTCTTAGTGGTTGTTTGTTCGTTTCGGAATTGGATTTGCCAAAAATATCGTTGGGGTTGCGGTTTCCGAAAGTCCCCTTTCTCTCCGAGTAGCTGTAAGGGTAAAATAAGTACTTATTCTGTACTTACATACTGTTTTGCTTTCTCATATTAGGCTTAGGAGAACCGTCACGGGAAGGAGTGTTTTTAATAATTGTCTGGCTCAGCGAGGAACGGTGCACGATGAAAGGGAATTACTCCGGGCCTAACCTGGGAGGTGATCCGTTATTTTTCCTAAATACTTAAAATATACAGGTTTAAAGTGCATTAATGGTAGATAAGTAAGATTAAAAATATATTTTAAAGCGGAAGCTGCAAGTGATAATCAAACCACATTCCAACTGCTTAGTTTGTGATTTATTGTTCCACGCAGGGCGTCGAGATATTCTACCGGGAAAATTCCACAATTCGCTCTCTGGCCAATAAAACGAAAAAGGTTCATGTAAATGTCGGTTCGAACTTGATATTTTATGTTTAAGTTCAAAATTTTTGGTTTAAACTCGAAACTTTTAGTTGACTTTCGAAAGTACAAAAAATTGTAAGTTTGTATTCAGAAATTCGAAATTTGAAACAAGTTTTACCTCAAAATTTAAGGTTTGCACTTGATATTTTGCAATTAAACTCAAAATTTTGACTTCAAACTCGAATTTCAACTTGACATTAGAAAATTCAGGTATTAATTTGGTAATTTTCAGTTTTCAAGCAAAATTTTGAACTTTAAAGAAATTTCAAGTTTGAAACGTGAAATTTGAGACAGAAAATTTTGCTAAACTTGAAAATGCGAGTTCAAATTCAAAATTTCAATTCGAACTTGATACTTCACGATGTTCGGAAGGCAAGAACAAAAAATAAAATGAGCCTTTCTATGCTTTCATAGAAACGTATTATTTTTACAATAATTTTATTATAACACTTCTGTAGTTGGTCTAATGATCTCACAACCCAAATCTACAACTATTTTTAGAACTACTGAAATTTTAGATTCTTTTAAGAAAACACAACTTGCTACTTTTTAACCTCACGTCTCTTTTTAGATGGTATTCATCATGATGTGACTTAAAAAAAAATATTTTTGCGTTTTTTATGCGATATAATAATTATGTGGTACCAAGGAAAGGGGGTAGGTGGGGGAATGCTTTGTGTAAATATTTCTGTCACCAACAGAGGCTGTATCGATTGTGAATATTTCCAATTTTGATGAAAGTCCTGAGTAAAAAATTAATTTTGACTTAATCTCTTCATTATTTTAAAAAATGTGTATCTGTAATTTCCAAATTATTAAAAAAAAGTCCATATGATTTTGTTAAATTTTTGGTCGGAGAATCGTTTATAGGCTTTTCTTAGTGGAATATCGTAACACCCCGTACATTTAACCATCGAGGTGTCAATTTTTGAAATGTTGCTCAAATTATTCTTTAGAGTTTCTCAGCGACGAGGCTTTATTTTGGTATCGTTGTTAACGAGTTGTACTATTGTTAATTAAGTCCGAGTCTCGTACTGAATAAATTATACTGCTTATCGCCCGTGTTTCATTTGTCCCTTTGTTCCACCCTGTCCAAGAGCAAAAAATAAGAAAAAACGTCAAGATGTTTTATTCGAAAATATATTACGAAATAATTAAAAAACGACAAAAAGTATCACCAAATATCCATTTAATTCATTTCATGAACGTTGTTCTTACACATATTGCACCCTCTGAAGTAATGAGACATAAAAATTGTGACGACCGGGAAATCGTTACCTAATCGGGGCTATGACTAGATTCAGTTTGAGTTGGTCCCTATTGGGTCCCACCAGGTATGGCGTGTCCTTCTCTCCTTGCAGGGTGGCCGGCGTGTTCAGCTCATTGAACGGAATCAAGTCGTCGATATTCATCACCTGTGAAAATGTTTATGAATCACTGCCACATCGGAAGAATAAGGACTATTTACATGATGGGATGTAAAAAATTTACGGGGGACGTTCTTAAGGAGGTTCGATACCAAAAGAAAAATGGTAAGAATGTTTTCAAAGCAATTGAAATCTGTTAATAAATATGCAAACTGATTTGTGTAAAAATAGATCGATTGACAACGTAGTTTTTTTGAAAATTGATTTTAAAAATTATGCTCTTTTACACAGGCTCTTATGGGAGTTGGGAAAAAACTTTAATCAAACGTGAATATTGCTCTTAAAAATGGTTAGGATCGGAAAAATAAAATTGTAATTAAAGAATTAAATATTACTAAACATTTTAAAACAATAAAAATATGCACTTACAATGTAATTATTGAGATAATGGAATGAATATACAACGTTTTGACAAATTTGAACAAACATCTGATCCAATGAAAGGAAATATGGCAACACTGTACGCTGTATTTAATGCTTCGACCGAGACGTTATATTTGAATAGCTCAATTATAGATTATAAAATTATTCCAGTCGAAAATATATGTAGTAATAATTAATATTAAATAAATTTTTCGTGATCTAAAGCAATATACTAGCAATTTGAAACAAAAATTGAAAGGATCTCTTTGCAAAACGAACAGT
>NW_019416384.1:859609-861163 GCF_000390285.2 Anoplophora glabripennis | reverse complement strand
ATAAAAGTAAACAATAATTCTTAAAATGTGGGGTTAGAATAACAGCAAACGCATGTTTTACAAACGCTTTTTTTTAGTTATTATTTTATTTGAGTAAATTTAAATGGTAACAATGAATAAACAAAACATCAAGGATTTTATTTTTGTGCTTACTTTTGTTCTACACGTTTTACTTTCAAAGATTTCAGTACCTAAAAACGCCAGAAATTTCACTATTTCTCGGCCGGGAATATGGCCACCTTAAGCGTAATTTTCAGTCAATTTATAGCAGTCTTGTCCTGACGAGGGTAATCTAAGCAAGTTAGAAACAATGTCTCTTCACTGTGTGTTATACAAGTTTTGTCCACTGATGGTACATTCAGAGAAAGGAAAAGAGCATATTTTTGTTCAAAGTTTGCTACCACTTTTTTTCCATGTCTCGGCAATGCTGATTTTGTGATGTCGATATCGAAAATTTATTTTTACCCAAACAGTGAAAGTAAGAGGTTCACTGAAAATGAACCTCCATAGATCTTTAGTCAAAGGAATGTTTTCGTGTCCCTTCTAAAAATATTCAAAGGAGTATTTTTGAAAAAAGTCCTAAAACCATATTGGCCTCTAAATTGTCGGTCACAGATAAAAAAATATGAACATAATTTTATTTTAGCGAAATAGCTTTATCTCGTTTCACCAGAAAACGCTGCAATGTAAACAAAATAACTTAGGTTACAGAAAATGAACAACATAAAGCGACAAAAAATTGGCTGTAATCCCAAAAACAACTTAACATTAAAATATATGACGAAAGGAAATTATAATTTAAGAAAAAAATGCAAAACTGGAACAGATTAGAAATATTTTAGTGATAATCTCATTCATTTGTTCAACTTCCAGTTTGATTCAATTTTGCCAGTGCATATTGGTTTCACTAATCTCATATACAGGGTATGCCATTTAACACTCCCGCTACCAATATCTCTGAAATGAAGAAATTTATTTTAGTTTCGGAAATTGGGGCTGTTAGATCCCTCGAATAGCTTTAAATTGTAGTTAAAATCTTTAGTTCAAATCTTTCTGTATAGATGGCGTGGCGATACTAAAAAATTTTTTGTTCCCTGGAACGTGGAAATGCAGTCCATCTGAAAAATTGTTAAATTTTCAGTAATTTTTGTAATATAAAATTTTTCCCTATATTTACTTGTTTTTGAGATATGTCGACTTCAATATGCAATTTATGGTGTAACAGGAAAATATATTATTTTATCTAAATCACACCGAGACAAAATATTCTTTTAAAATATTGTTATAATGACTTTATTCACACCACATACTAACTAACAAACAATAAATTATAAAAAAAAACAAATGATCAACTACAGAAAAAAAATTGTACAATAGTAAATCTTATAAGGGACAGAGACGAACCGTATTTTTATCAAATGTTATTAAAAAATGCAGTCATAGGTGGCTCATGTTATTTGTTTAAAACAAAACAATGACAGATGACACATATTAGTTTTCCAATAATTACAGTTTTATCAGTTTGCGTCTTTCAATTTAACTATACTAGTTATA
>NW_019416384.1:769130-858928 GCF_000390285.2 Anoplophora glabripennis | reverse complement strand
TATAACCGGCACTTTGATCAATTTTAATTATTACAGCATTTTAAAACGTCCCAGTTGTGTTTTTTTAATTTATAAATTTATTATAGCCATGGAATTAGACCCCTCGTTTACGCTTATGCTATGACGTTTCTCAGGCCGGGCAAATCAAGTCCGTTTACACCCACTAAAAAAGCATTTCCCTATTCCCTACCAAGTGCAAAAGACAGAGATAAAATATAGATCGACGTTCAGTGTAACTCAGTCTATCCACGATTATAGATTCTACCGATGTGCATGGCGAGCGGCACAAAGATAAATAATATTGAACCGTATAGAACTTATTTTATATTTTATACGCATTATGGTAATAGTGTTTTATATTATGTATTAGTCACTCTTTATAATTTTGGCCGCCGAGTATAGTATCAAGAAACTCTACCAACAAACGATTGCTTTTGTGCCGATTTGAGCAAAAGCACCTATTACAAAAATGCTTCCTAAAATATTTAGAGCCTTTTGAATATGGTTCCTAGCATAAATGTTGTCTAAATATCTTCTTTTTACAAGTTTAAATGCATTTTTGTTGAAAACAGTTGGCTTTAGAGTTAAGAGATATTAGCGAGGTATATCTTTTTTAAGCAGAAAAGTGGGGGGAAAATATTTTCCAGCCCAAAGTTAAATATACGGTGGCACAAAACCTTTTTGGCAGTTTAAATGCGTCCTAATGGTTGCTTGTGGCGCCCTCTAGAAGATAGAACAAAATCGTCTATAAATTCAAATTTTTCATCCCAAAAAACCCCGGATATGAAATTTCACGAAATTAGCTCGAAGTAATAGTCGAAAGATATTAAACAGAATGTTATTTATTTTTTCAACATCAACCTCACCGAGGAAGCATTTTAGGCAAAAATTTTATATGAAGTACTCCTACTAATTTTAAGTGTTCTACCTTTTTGTAACGTTACTTTTGTTACAACCTGTATAGACACGTAACTTTTAGATTTTACTTTGGATAAATATTATTTCCTACCTGTTTACTATGTAGATATTGTTCATGAGCTCAATTAACTTTAGCATACCTAAATTTTTGGTATCAAAGAACATTCTGATTTTGACAAAAAAATTAGCTTTAAAATATCGAAAAAAAGTGAAAAAATACGATACTAATAGACAAAACCAACCTTGTCCTGTGCCGTGAAGTGGTGGACCTTCTCCCTCACCTCCATCACGTGCTCCACTCCGCCCTGCAGCCCGTAAATCAACACCGACACCTTCACACGCATCTCCCTCTCCGACAGCTCCCTGCACGTCAAGGAGAGCCGTACCGTCGACAGTATCTCCTGTGGCACCTCTAAGGTACCCTGCCACACGATCAGAAAACACTTCTTGAACCACACCCCCTTCGGGTAAAGGTCCACCAGCCACTCGTTCACCTTGTGAGACTCGTGTTCGGCTGCCGACAAGTGCGAGGAGAACACGAACGTGCTCGTGTGGTAGTTGGGGATGCTCCAGAAGTTCTCAATGGTTAGGATGGCGCTGCAGCTGTCCGACGTGTACAAACGGGGAGTGAACAGCAACCGTCCCTCCTCGCAGCCGCCGTGGACCTGGATTTGGTCCGTGTAGCCGGAGTGGTACTTCATGCCGATCGCCATGCGGTCCACGAAGAACTCCTTGTGCTGCCTTATTACGGGCGAGAGCAGAAGATCTGCCAGTTCCCTGGGCGTCATCATCGGGAACCGGATATAACGCATTATCTTCTCCACTAGAAGTCGGTATTCCTCCTCGACTGCAGAACTCGAGGGACACGTCTGTAGGATTTTTATCTTCTGCAGTTCTAGCCAGCGCACCACGCAGTTATAGAGTACCATCTCATTGTGGACGACGATGTCGTTCTGTTGCAGAATGTTGATGAACAGGTCGACATCGAAATTGCTGTAGTCGGGGGTATTGGCCACCGACTCAAAGTTCCACTTGATGTAGTTTTGGCAGGTGTCGTACACTTTGGTGTGGCAGCAGGCGGTGCTGTATTGCAGCCACGAGAAGAGCTGGTTGTGAGACGCGGCGTGCGGGATGTGCTTGCACATGTACGACACGCAGACCCTCGACAGGCCCTGGGAAAACACAAAATCATGAAATAAATCAGGCGACCAGCATCATTTCTCTTCGAAAACATTAAAAGGATAAACTTTTTTCAGAATTTTTTCAAATTTCAAGGTACCCAAACATCATTCGGCACTTTAATAACTATTAAGGAGGTTTATCGGGTACGGAGGTACGTCTAAAAGTCTAACGAGAGTTTCTGTACATTCGCTAGTGACTAAAGTAGTAAGCCTTTAGATTTGGCAACGTTGCACTTGGCTGGCTTTGTTTGGATGCCTAAGCTTGAAATATATATCATACGGTTCCTTAGATATCGGTTTCCTATTTATACAAGTTGCTGTGGAAACTGTTCGTCGATTGTTGCGCATTCTAAGTGGAAAGACCAAAAAAATCTGCATTCTCATAAGACTCTGTACTAAATCGTGAAAAATTATTTTATTAATATCTCGTCTCAGGTATCCAAACTAGTCATAATTTTTTTTGACGGTTTTCTTCATATTAATAAGCTTATATTAATTTTTTTATGAATATTTGTTCGTCAATTCCAAATCAGATAAACCTCCTTAACAAAATGGAAGAAATCATTTTTTTTTAGTAACGCCACTAGGAATTAAATGTAATTATTGAATTTCCCGAATAGTAATTGTTAAGCTTCATGGTTTGGAAATTTTGTTGCTTATAGTTGACGTATTAATAAGCCAATTCAATGAATTTTTCCCAGTTTTTATCTAAAACTTTTTGCCTTAAATCTGCTATATGTTTTACAGGAAATTTAAATTTTCTGGCACACAATAAAAGAAGCAATAAACTAAGAATAATAAAAGTCTTGCCAATTGAATCTGATCAAGAAAGCGATGTTTCTTCTTTAGACAGCAATCCTGATAGCTTGAAGTCTGAAGACGTTTTTAACGGAGAAACTGAAAATGGTAAAGATAATCTGGAAAACGATGGTGTGTACATGTTTTATTTTTTAAATTTGCAATACTGTTTCCTTTTTTTTTAGATAACATCTCTCCTGAGCCAATCGAGCCTCTAAGTGCGGCAGATGAGCGTCGACACGCCAGGTACTGGCAGCGGATGGTGTTGCCTGGTGGAGAACAACGCACTATTGATATGCGTGTTATCGAACCTTACAAAAGAGTGCTCTCTCATGGTGGATACCTCAGAGCAGGAGGCCACACTGCTATTGTGCTGTTTTCCGCTTGCTTCTTACCTGATAGGTCGAGAGTGGATTATGATTATGTGATGGA
Organism: Anoplophora glabripennis; assembly: GCF_000390285.2. Lineage (NCBI taxonomy): Eukaryota > Metazoa > Arthropoda > Insecta > Coleoptera > Cerambycidae > Anoplophora > Anoplophora glabripennis. The sequence continues at coordinate 855,599 of NW_019416384.1, read as the reverse complement.
CAACCTGTTCCTGTAAGTCACTACAATAATTTTTTTAAGTATTAAGAATATAAACTCATTTTCCATTTTTTTCCTTCACAAATACAGGGTCCTCAAAAATTCTCGTTTCGGAGAGTTTGTTTTTAGCTTCTAATAAATAAAATTTTTATTGTTATTGTTTAAAGATTTCTGTTTTTTCCAAATTATTAACTTTCAAATTTTATACTCTATTTTATATGTAGAATGAAATACTTTTTCTAGGGAAACAAATAGTGAATATTAGTCACAATAAACTATCAAAATATTCAATAGTATCCAACTATTATTTACGAATTATTTCTGGTCCAAAAGTATTTCAATGAAAATAGTAATGGTTAGCAAACTATCGGCTCCATGCTACGTGCCCCTGAAGTAATAGTCACTGGTTGATAGTCGTGGTCACTGGTTAATGTTAGTAGAGAGATGAGACTAGCGTTAACATTACGAACAATTAGGTTTTCACATAAACGAATAACTATTGTACGTGTACCGTATAAACATACGTATACGTAATAAATTGATAAATTATCTTTNTTATACGTGTTTTGTTTTTGCTTTGGCGCTTTTTAAGACATTATATTTTATAAGTTTAAGTTTAAAATGAGGGTTTGTGAAATAAAAAAACTTGTTATTAGTAATTTAAGTTTAGAGGAAAAAGTCGAATTGAAAAATAACGGACGTCCAACGCCAGTGTTGAATTTAGTTCAGGTGCAGAAAGAGTGCAAAAATAGGCCGGCTTTTATTCGCAAATTTGATAAAAACATTTATGATAAGACCCTGTGGTTGTGTAGTTGTGACGAAACAAATAGATTTCTTTGTTTGAGGCGAAGAAAACTGGAGTTTCTGACATGAAACGTTTACCGGATAAAATTAAGAAACATGAAAATTCTTCTAAACACAAAAATAACTTGGTGAGTTTTTTACTTTTAGGAAGAATAAATCTACATAATTATATCCTAACTTTTTTTTTCACAATTCATTCTAATTATTGCAGTGTTCTGTTAAATTGAGCAGTGATTTGATGTTTATTTTCATGATGAACACTGACGTTGGTGTGGCGCTGTGATTTGGTTTCAATTTTTTATACCGCGCCATCTGCTAACAGCAACTATATTAAACATGTTGTACTGTAAATTATTGAACAGATCGCAGCTTCTGCTAACTTCAGATGCAAAAATTGGCCTGTAATATAGGGAGAACTCTTTTTTCAATCAAAAATATTATTTAATAATTTTTTTAGACAAATTTTCGATCTCGGAAAAATTGGAAATAATCAGCTCTTAGGTAAAGCAGCTATCTAGGTACGGTCGAAATGAAAAAGATATTTCTGAAATTTTTTATATAAAAAAAATATATACATACTTAGTAGGTATATTTTTAAAATTTGATTTTATCGTTCAAAACGTATTTTTTATGTACTATACAAGGAAAAATTAATAAACTAAAATAGTTCAGGAAATACCAGTAATAACCAATAATGTAGGCTAAATACTAATTTATAATTGCCTGTTTTTATTCAGACACGTCTTTTAAGCAGAGGGGACTGCTTACATGTTATTAAATTTGTTTTTGTCTCATTTTGTCTCAGGAAATTATGTGGCTGTTATTCCATTTATCCTTTACAGAAGGTTTGTTTATTTAGCAATTTATTTCAAAATCCTTATCCACGTAAAATTCATTCTACAGAAGATATAGAAGATGAATAACTAACTATATACGTATTACGTACCTACCTATCTATATTCATAAAATTTTTCATTGCCTTACTCGTTTGTTAGCGTTATCCAGGAACTAAATTTTATTAACATGCAAAATATAACCCCAGCAGTATTTCATTTTAGCTTATCCAGCATTATTTGTTTTGAAATTTAACGCCTTTAAAAGCATTACTTGTTCCTCCTAAGGCGTTAATGGTGAGTATATTCTGTTTTAACAGCAGCAAGCCTTCTACGCACTGGTTCATTTAAATGTAATGCGATATCTCTTTGTCAAACAGGCATTAATTAAAACTGTCTCAGCCTTTTGATAAATACACGAAGAACGATTCGGTCTGGTAATTTTCGCCTGCAACCTTTTTAAAATCAAGGAGATTGTTTGTAAATCTGTTTAATTATTTTTCACTGAATTTTGCAATCGTGCATGTAGATAGGACCACCATGATTTTGGTTTGAATAATCTGCCCACTAAACATTTTTCAGTTTCTGACATGTTTCAGAAACGTTTCCATTTGAAACGTTTCATAAAAAATCCATGCAACGTTCTGGTAACGTTCTAGAAGCCCAAGATGTCCTCCCCAAAATACGTTTCCAATGAAACGTTTCAAAAAATTGGTTTCAATAACATTCTTTTTATGTTCCATTTATGCCCTCGATATTTTTGTTTTACGTTTCAGTATATTTTCAGAAATGTTTGAGTAACATAATAATTTTATTACCATATTGTTCTCATAATGCTCTCAACTTTAGATCATTTTCACTACAAAAGCGTTTTTGAAATAGTATAAATAGCGTGAGTATTTTTTTAAATATCTCTAATACTCCTTTGTGATATTTTTATTTGTATTGTGAATGACTTAATTCGAACTAAAAAAAGTTACATTGTATATTAAAAAAAATAAATATGCTCTTCTAGTTTGGGGATGAGGCAACTTTTACTATGAATTTCTTTCTTTTTGAGAAGCCACTGAAAAAAGTTTCTAATATGGATTATGAATTTTGCCATTCATCGTACAAATAAAAATATCACAAAACAATATCAGAAGCATTAAAAAAAAGCTACACATTTTATATAGTTCAAATACGCTTCTGAAATGTAAATTTTCTAATGTTGAGACCTTAACAATGACGAACTGATAATTAGAAAAAGTTAGTTATGATTATGAATCTTAAAATGGTAGGTACATGAAAAACAAATAACATTACTGAAAAATAATATAAAGTTATAATTTCTTCTACGCATGGTCAATATTACATATATCCTTTTAATAATAATAAATTATACAGCAGAAATAAGGATACAAAATGATATCTTGACAAAGTAAATATCTGTAGGTATACCTAAACTCTTTTATTTAAGCATGCCTATACACAAAAACAAATATAAACATTTGTACAAAATATAAAATAAATGACGTCTATTTCACTTGATTCATCCATATTTCAAATAGTTCTCACTGACTAAGTAGTTGCTCTTCAAATTATATCGAAACGTATGTTGTTGTTCCATTTTCTTAGTTCTTGTCCCTTGTCCTCTTGTCTGTAATAGTAGTGGGTATAACTATATTTAGGTAGATGTAACGCATGGAAAATTGGAAAACTCTACACATATCGTTTTAAACATTTTGCATCAATATTCATTATTTTATATGCACCTTACAATAACCACAACTGCACGCACTACAAATTATCACATAAAATAGCGTCAAAGTAAAGATGAATAACAACGAAACCAAGCAAACTGACAAACCGCAAACCTAACCTAACATAATACGAATTGAAACGACACACGGGAAACAAATAAACTCGGGCTGTTACGCGCAGTCTACGCAAGTCACGAACATACGTTTTTTCTAGACTTGTGTTATAAATATGCTACCACATTTTTTTTTTTTTCTAATTATGTCTTTATATAACAAAGGCAAATGAACTAACGCTTGAGAAGGATTGGGGATTGAGAGCAAAATTTAACTAATGTCGAATGTTTCATAAGATAAACAAAAATAGCAAAGGGTTGTTCGTCTGTTATGTTTCCGAGATCGAAAGGGAATGTTTCGAGTACTGTTTCAAACTCTCTTGAATTGTAACGTTTCGGCTGTTTCACTAAATAAGTTTTCAAGTGCTACATTTCTGTAATGAAACAGAAACGTTTCTAGTTAATGTTTCAAATGTTCAGTAAAACGTCTCATTTGCAACGTTTCATTTACGTTTCGTGTTTAGTGGGTGCACATAGGTAGGTACACATTTACAAGCCGTTCGTTGGTTTTATATTCATATTAAATTCTATCCAAGAAATATGCAAAATGTTTGCTAATAGAATCCAGATTTATCGTACGTTACTCCCAGTTATACTTGTGACTCTCGATGCGTGCCGCCTTACATTTACGTGACTGTGAAGGTAGCGAAAACTGGAAAGAAAGTATATTCTGATAGCGTCAGGGAAAAACTGTGTTTGATTCTCGGTGTGCTTCCTGATGATGTTGGATCTGGGGAATATATACGTATAGCACTTTTGAATATCAATTTTTGTCAACGAAAAAGATTTTTTCAGAAATAAAACGTCCCTACACACACCTCTTCTATTAATAATTAACCGTGTTTTGTAATTTTTAAATTCATAATTACTCATATTGCAATTGACGATTGTTTTGAATAATTTTCAATAACACATAATTATGGAAAAATACTATTTTACAAATTACCTAGTATAGTACCTAAGATAATAATGCATATGTCATGCTACAGCTTGGGGTTAAAGTAGTTCGCAAACAGTAAATTCAGAAATTTCTCACAGGTAGTGGAATCAAATAAGCAACTAAACGTAAATGGGTACCCATCCGAAATTATGTCATCGATATTGTCGCAGCTCCACTGAAAATTGGTTTGGAGAGGCTAATTCCTCTAGTTCTCGCACAGTCGAACGCCACCAAATTTCACGTATTCCTAACTCGGTAGATTACAAAATTTCCCTTATGCAGGAGGGCGCCAAACGCACACGCTAACTTTTATTAAAACCAGGCAGGTCGTAAACGGTGGTATATCTTATATTTCAGAGCACGCCCGGTGAGTTTATTAATTTATGGAGAATGTGATTGATATTAAATAGCTTGCTACATTATAGGAAATGAGCTTCCCACCACGTGTTGTTGCAATGTAATCAGTCACAAATATTTTCGCATAGTCGGATGTTATTACTTGAAAAAAAAAAAAAAAATGTCCCCCTTATATCCCAAAACCATCTATCAAATTGTCAAACATCATTGTTTACCACCTAGCTGAGTCGGTCTCTAGAGAAATTTTTATCCAATAATTTTATTATTTCTTAATATTTCTGCCGGAAGGCAGGCGTTCGAGCACATATACCGCCATACAAACTTACTTTTAGGTAGGCTATATCCACATAGGTATAGAGGGTGGCCTGGAAAATGTATTAGAAATTCAGGAGATGCTAGAGCATAAAAAAATAATATTTTTTATCTATTATGGCCATATATTTTTCAAAAAATAATATAATGCGATAGAATTTGGTAGAGGTAAGTTTTTGAGGATCGTAAATACGCCATTGTTATTAGTTTCTGACCATGTGCTAAAGGTTGCTATAGCTACGACGATCTTTCCCAATGACAACATTTCGAGGTTACGTTTTTTATGAATATTGTAGGTAATTAAAAAATTATCTCAAAAGACCCGTGGCCCACGGGAAAAAATAATCTTATTTTTAGATGGTTTATTAGCTCATGAATTTATCCAAAAAACATTTAGAGAAAACTAAATGAGGAGGGTTTCTCTAAAAATAATTGTTTAAAAGGGGAAATGTTACTGAAATTGAATAATTTTTTTCTTATACAGTTAAGCTAGTCAGTTGTTAAGCGTATTCCCAAAACTGGTGGTTTGCCATACTATTTCGTTTTTACAAAAAACGAAATCCACAAAAGACCTACTCTCGCACACCGAGGGAATATCGTTCGTTTCGCCTTTTGCCTTTCCCCCATATTTGTTTTAAAATTAACAGCTTTCGCTTTTAGTCTTTGAGCGAAAGGAAAAATGCAAATAGGCTAAACATGCGTCAAAAGTTCAGGGGGCGAAGTATAATATATTAATCGCGTATGCATTTGTGAGGTGGATGGGTGTCTAGTTTTTCGATAGGGCTCAAGGGGAGGAGTTGGTGATATCGATTTATCGCTTCCAAGTACAAAAGGCGACAACTAATCAATCAACGACAATTTGTAATTCATTGTTTCGGTAACTACTTAGGAAGGAATTTATCCGAAAATGAGTGACTTTATAGAAGAAAGTTATAAATTTAATGACAAACATCAGATGTATCTAGAATGACTTGTTTTTTATTTATAAATTAGTGAAATTCATGTGCCTCATGCTATTTAGTTGCGTTACACAGAAAAAGACATTGCCATGAAAATTCTATAGGTAATTGTTCCTAAATGAAGCAAGGTACAAATTGTGACGTTATATTTTGATTATTACCAACAAATTGTAGATTTTCTAAAATTATCAAATAATATTGTACGAGTTTCTGTCACCATTTTAGGAATAATTGTATGAATTTTTATGAGATTGTTTTCTGTGTGTAGTCAATCATCTCAATTTTTTTATTTAGTAGATAGGTATAGTTAGAAATAATACCATAATGTCACATTGGAAATCTATAAAAATCCTGTAAATAAACTAAAACCGTAATGTAGAAGAAAATTGTGGTAAAACAATGGGTATTTTATTACGCATAAGTGAAATTACAAAATATCATTTTCAGTGTAGGTATACGGGTATTTATTCTAATAACCGTTTAAGTACCAGCAAAGTTAACATTTCCGTTTTTGATTAAAATCGTCTTATCTGGGGGCACCATTTCCATTAGGTACCCACTCAGAAAAAGGCGACAAGACGAGGTACAAAGCTGGAGGAATTTGTTATTAAGCCGAAATTACGCCTCAATATCGCCAGAGGAGGGAACTTTAGTGGGTGTACCTACATCGAAATTTATCGTATAGGTAGATGAGTGTATTTCACGTATTAGCTATTACATAATAATATACCTTTTCGTGATTATTATTCATAGGATGTTAGATCAAAAGCTATCAATTTTCAATATTCATCATTGGAAGTTTCTAGATCATACGAAATCGTGTATACGATCACTGTCGTACTTATTTATTCAGTTAGAATTTCTTGTAGCGATATATTCGCTCTCCAACCTGTTAAATATATTAACGTATTATTATTTACACAAGTTAAAACACTCAAATTTATTTCGAATTATTATTTACGTGTTATTAAAGGGTAAACAGCTGAAGAGAGCGAAAACTGCTAGGTACATTACTTACATTTTTTTCATGTTTGAGAGATAATGCCTATTAATTAAGGGGCATAAAACAAGCGATAAGGATGTTGATAAACTTGCACAGTGGCGGAGTGGAGGGGGTGCTCAACCCCTTTCTTAAACAGAACTTCTACGCCAATGACTATTTTTTAAAAAAACTGTTATTTTCATTATCTATATACAGTTTAACAAAAATAATGTCCCTTCTTCTGTTTCGAAATTCCTGTGCGTTTCCGAGTTATTTTGATTTTTATTGTTTGATGTGGTACTAAATTAATTTATTTATAATCAATTATCGGTTAAATATTTAATTCTTTCAACCAAACCTACCTAAATATGGTTTGTTAAGAATTAAAAAAAGTCGAAATCTCTTATTCTTTATCTCTTTCCAATGTAGTCAAAATATTTGTTATATCAAGCCATACTCAAGTACAAGAGTGTTATAAGTTGAAATCTGTTTAGTATACTAATTTTAACAATCCTTATTTATTATGTGCTGCGTAAATACTAATGTACTGCAACTAAATTACAAAAAAAAAAAAAAACATTGAATGGACATTGATGTTAATGTTTATGGAGAAATTTTTTGAATTTATAACAATATTTAATTAACAAGTTCTTAAAACTTTTTGGCAACTGCACAATAATGTATTGTATGTATGTAATATAACAGATTTCAACTTATAAAAGTCATGTATTTGAGTATAGCTTGATATAACAAATATTTATTTAAACCACATTGGAAAGAGATAAAGAATAAGAGATTTCGGCTTTTTAGAATCCTTAACAAACCATCTTTAGGTAGGTTTCGTTGAAAGAATTAAATATTTAGTCGATAATTAATAATAAATAAATTATGTACTTAATTTAGTACCACAACAAACAATAAAAATCAAAATAATTCGGAAACGCACAGGAATTTCGAAGCAGAAGAAGGGACATTATTTTTGTTAAACTGTATGTCGATAATGAAAATAACAGTTTTTTAAAAGAATAGTCATTGGCTTAGAACTTCTGTTTAAGAAAGAGGTTGAGCACCCCCTCCACTCCGCCACTCGAAATATGTGGGGAATGTCGTACAAAGGAACAGCTTCCTTCCCATCAAAGATCTAATTCTCGCCCGCATACTTATGTGACAACAACTTTTTCTTCCAATTAGACAAAAAATTCAGAATTCATTCCCATTGAATTTTGTTGCGTTACAATCAAATGTGCACCGTGGTCCTTTAAAAAATTCAATTTGTACCGCAAATCAATCTACGTCACATCTTTATTTTCATATAATCAGTACAAGTGTACAAACAGTAATCCGCATTTATTGATCTACCGTACAAATTACGAAGACTTTAAGAGTCAAGTGCTTTTTGTACCCCCATCGTTATCTGGATATGTTCACTGACTGGAAAACTTGTTCAACTTCGTATCCATATGTCGCTCTGCCGGGAACATTTTTCTAATTAGATTATCTACAAAGAAACACTCGCCGGTACTGGAAAATTTGTTTAAGTTTCTGCGGCGTGTTTTTTTATTAATTAGGTAATATTACTTACGTAAACTAGTCACTGAAATTGAAGGAAAAAAATTCAAAATGTTTAGTTGATCCTCAAAGGCGAAAAATGGTCGTAGAGCAATAAAAAAAGCAAATTGAAACTTGAAGCTTCTAGATTCAAACTCCAACTTGAAGATCATCTAAACATTTTGATTTTTTTTTGTGTAGTGTACTAAAATGAAAAAAAAATCATTAATACAGTGTTATACAAAGTAAGCTAGTACTTCTTTCACACCGGTAACTTTAAATTAACACCACACTGCGCCAAATCATCCCTCATTTCGCACTGGAATTAATGAATCAATTAGACGAGTCCCACGAAGACTTCTTATCGAGCACTTTAGAGAAAAAGCATCCATAAAAGGTGCCAATTATGAGGATTGTTTAAAGTGTTAAGCTCCCGAGGGATAGCCCGGTTCATTCCGGTCAAAAGAGAAATAGCAGAAACGGCGTCATTCGCTTCACCCTTTCGTATATATTTGGCCGCAACAGCCTATGGAAAAAATATTTTTAAGCATGTACCTAACTACCTGTTATGTTGAACTTCATGTATGTATATAATAATTATAGTCGGGGTTTAATATCATGATTAGTTGAAAATTATGTTTCACTAATAAAAAAATTTAACAAATTTTCATAGATACCATAAATATCAAATATTTGAGAAGGTGTACCTATATGTTCTTTTATGTGAAATTTATAAAGAACTAGCTTTTACCCGCGGCTTCGCTCGCATTGAAGGCATTAATTGATTTCGTGCAACTTTGGCGGCATACGGGCCACAAAAATGACACCTAACCTGAAACAATAAATATAGAAAATCTTTCGTAAAAAATATTTTTTTTTAATAAAAAGTATCCTATGTTAGTTCTAATACCTCCAAAAATATGTATACAAAGTTTCATGATGATCGGTTAAGTAGTTTTCGCGTGAAAGCGTAACAAACAAACTTACATTCACATTTATAATATTAAGTTGGCATTCCCGGAAACTTCGTCATTTCCTCGTATATAAACGGTGTTTTAATTTCACATTGTTTTTCTTATTAAAACTGACTATTATTTAAATGACATTTACTAAGATATTTGTTACAAGAAGTAATTATATTTTCAAAATTGCTTGAAATCGAATTTCACACTCACACGATTTTTGGAAAATGTACAAAATAATGCTGTTAAATATTTATTCTATACTTATATTCAATTTCATGGTACAAATAAAGAGGTTCAACATCTACAGGTTTGCAAAAAAAAAACATTTAAATCTATTATACATATCGAGCAAGGATATTTCTTGTAACTTGTAAGAAATTCTTTGATTTCGCCTAATTCCAAAAATAAATTCCGGACAACCATGTACTTTATAACGATAACACAGACCGACAAAATTTAAAAAAAAAAAATTCCAGAAATCAGACACTATGCTTCCGAAGGCATTTGGCGCGCTGAATCCGAATCTGGCCTCAGAATTGATCCATCACCCTAGGTTTCCGAGATATTCTAACCTAAAAGTGCAAAAAACACGTACTTTTGCTATATTCAAGGTTATGTAACTTGGCGAAAAAAATTTTTTTCTCAAAACTGAAAACATCATTGGAAACGACTATCTTTCCCCTTCAAAACGCATTTTTTTATTTGGAAAAAGCTCTATTTTTCGCGGAGATATCGTCAATTTAAGATGACCAGTATGGCTATATTATTACATCATGGCTAACCCCATAACACTGAGCGCTGCTAGCCCTAATTGTTAGGAACGTTAACCCCAAGCCCTATAACCCCACAACACTAAGCGGAGCGAGCCCTCATCGTCAGGAAGGTTAACTTCAAGCCCTATAACCCAATAACACTAAGCGCTGCGAGCCCTAATCGTCAGGAAGGTTAACCCCAAGCCCTATATGTCTGGAAGGTTAATCCCAAGCCCTATAACCCCACAACACTAAGCGCTGTGAGCCCTAATCGTCAGGAAGGTTAACTTCAAGCCCTATTACCCAATAACCCATAATACCCATTAATTGTGTTATAGGTCGAGCCATGGTTTAATAAGGTAGCTATACTGATCATCTTTAATCGACGATATCTCCGCGAAAAATAAAGCTTTTTACAAATAAAAAAATGCGTTTTGAAGGGGAAAGATAGTAGTTTCCAATGATATTTTCAGTTTTGAGAAAAAAAAATTTTTCGCCAAGTTACATATCCTTGAAAATAGCAAATATACGTGTTTTTTGCACTTTTAGGTTAGAATATCTCGGAAACCTAGGGTTATGGATCAATTCTGAGGCCAGATTCGGATTCAGCGCGCCAAATGCCTTCGGAAGCGTAGTGTCTGATCTCTGGAATTTTTTCCTTGTTGGCCTGTGTAATCTATACAAACATTTTAATTATTTTGAAGAGAACGAATATTCGAGGAAAGAAAAATGAAATTTTAAAGAGACCCAGAAGCCTTTGTCTTTTTCTTCAACTGTAACAAAATGCTTATCTTGCCGAGTTTTCGCCGAGATTAACGATTGCTTGTACGAAATTTGGAATTACGTTTTCAAAATTTCAAAAATCGTCCTTTTGACCGGGCTGAGATCGCGTTAAGCGTTCAGGAGGCGTTGGGAGAGTCGTGCGGGCCGCCTCTCGGCGGCGGTGGCGCCGGCGTGCGTACTAAATGCATATAAAAGGGCCCGCGAGAAGCGGCAAACAGTCTCAACTCATCCTAACAGTTTCAACAGGTGAATACGTATTGCACAGTGCCCAGCAACCTCTTACATACTGTCGCTCATCCCTTTCGGTCGACGCACACTTTCCAAAGGCAAGTTTTTTTTAAACATTTTGATTAGTTTCAATTCATTGCCATTTCATTTGTTTTTCCTTATTATTAAAATATTTAGAAATAGCACAGATTAAAAAAATTTACTGCAAAAAAGTATTCGGTATTAGGAAATTATTAAGTTAATAAATATTAAAATATTTTGTATAATTATTGTACCTTTCTTTTTGTAATAAATGAAAGGTACTTAGTTTTTCGTGGTCATTTTAGTGGAAGAAATAAAAACAGAGTCAGAAATTTGCAATTTGCGTGAATGAAATGCTGATGGTATAAATTCATTTATGTTTTTTCGATAAAGATATGCTATTTATTGCATTTTTAACATAATTTCCATAGAGGTAAAAATTACATCCAAAGTAATTGTTACAGTTAAATTGTTAACCCTTTTTTTTACCTGTCACTCATTAATTTCTACCAGCATATTTTGTATTAAGGTTGAATATTTTCCATACCTAATGCTTGAGGAAAACTATTTGTATTGGTTATTTATAATTTGTCAGTTAACATAATGTTTGCAATGTATTTTTATATTAAAGGACACATCCCCCGACCTAAATTTAGAAGTGAAATTTTATAAAACACCTACATCGATATAAAATTCTAATTACAATTATTTGTGACAGTTCCACTGCGACCAATAGGGATTGAAAAATGTTCAATAACATAGTTTACTACATTGCAGTCGTTCCAAATTCGTAACCTACCAAAATAAATACGTTTTCAGTATCCTTAACAATGCTATAGGCGCGGCCCAGTCAATTTAAAAAATGTAATGTTTTATTTAATAATAAAGATTTCCTTGCAGATTTATTATTTTCTTAATAATATTGGTCTAGGTACATACTCAAGGTTATAGAAATTTTATATCTATAAAAAGAAAAAAACATTACTTACTAAGCTTAACATTATTTTGATGAAAGACAAACCTAGCTCCCTAATACAATTAGTTAATCACGTCATCTTTGCAGGGGTTTGAAAATGTAGACGGTCCCTAAACAATTTTTTTGGTTGCCGTTTTCAAAGAGTCACNAAAGAAAAAAACATTACTTACTAAGCTTAACATTATTTTGATGAAAGACAAACCTAGCTCCCTAATACAATTAGTTAATCACGTCATCTTTGCAGGGGTTTGAAAATGTAGACGGTCCCTAAACAATTTTTTTGGTTGCCGTTTTCAAAGAGTCACAACAGAAAAGAATATTTTTGGATTAGGCGGTACTGATTTCTCAAAGAGGAAACGAAAGTGGTTGATACAAAGGCTCGTTAGTCGTTCGGTCCGGACGAAATCCTCATTTTAAACTTGTCCTAATCAGCGAACATCTCTCAACCACTTTAATGAGGTCAGTACGACTCGCCGACACATGATTATCTTTGTCGGCATTATTTGTGACATAACTTGAAAATTCAAAGGGTGCCTGAACCGGCGTGCATATTTACATTTTAATGGAAATCTTTGAGGACAGAAAATTCGGATTCGCCGGATCTCATTGTGGTGGGTCCGCGTTTCAAATAATTTTAAAATTTGCATACATATTAAACGGATTCTTTAATGGGACACCATAGATACATTTAGAATGTATATTAAGTAATAAGACAAGAATATTGAAAATTATCGACAATGTTTGGTGAAAAATGTATCTGTCTTCTGACTTTACCAATGATTATAGATTTAACAATGTACACTCGGTAAGAAAAATACTGTGGACGCCCAAACAATTGCAGATAAAACTGTTACAATTTGAAGCAAAATAGGCCCCAAATAGTAAAATTCAGACAGACAGGTATACACTTCATAAAAATTCGAAGAAGTTTTCATAAAAAAAATTCCTCTGCTATATTTTTTTGTTACTATATCTACCCATTATAATCGTCAGTATCGCATTTTAGAAATAACGTTTTCCCGTAATTGCTGAATGTAATGAATAACAAAATTATAAAAACACAATTAAAATCATACCAAGCATAATACTATATGCATATTACAATGTGGCAATAGTGCAGCAAATATACATCATCTATATTTACTCAATTGTCAATAAACATCAAATATACATAGTTTTAGATTTGTTGGAGTATAAATTTTTAAACAGAAAAATATATCCAGAATAACAATACCAGATATTAGTAGATAATACTTACAGTTTTTGCGTTATATTCCTGTAGCATACATCTCTGCCCGATTTCTTTCTGTGTAGATCTTGAAAAGAATATAAACTCGTTTAATAATACATTTTTTAATTGGCATATTCTTCTATTTATCTTTCGATCTTTAACTTCCCTTAATTCACCGTTGGTAATATTAAAAATGTCCGTGCATTACACTAATGTCGTTTCCTTTTACCCAAAGTTTTAAATCTCGAATTTTTGCCTTAACCTTCCTCTAATTGAAACGCAGGCAAACACTCCGTTACGGCTATCATCTCATTTTAAAGTTGCCTAAATGGCCCTCTCTTGTTATCCTTCATTTAAGAGACTGGTTTTCCTTTTTTTTTTTGCTTTTTCAATTGCGCCTCTCACTCGTCCTCATTATTCCTCTTTTGTGTACCTAACTGGGTGTTCCTAATGTACTCTTTGGGCTTTTTTAAAGCCAAAGTATAAAGTGGGGAAACATTAAAATTGTCTCTTATGCCCCGAATTGAATTATTAGGCTTTCTGGGAGAATAATACGTCCGAGAAGTCGCGCGGGAAGGGAAAGAAAGTTTTATGTTAACGCGGTGATATTGTCAGCAGCAGTTATGGGCAGGCAATTTAAAATGTGAAAAGACATTATTTCGTTGTACCTAAATATTCACCTCACTAAATGTTGTTAGGGAAACTAGGAATAAATATACTAAATATAAACACATCGTTATACTTTGCCGTCGTAAGACAAGCCCTGGGGAGAAGTCCCGTAAACTTCGCCATTTTCTCGAATCGCAGTACTGAATTATAGATTCCCTGTATAAAAACATAGCATTTGCTGACAGCTCTGAGTCAAGGCGAAGGTGCAATAAAAATTAAGTGGCGAGAGAAAACTCCGGGGATTATGTTAGGGTTGATTTAATTTTCTGGCGTTTTCTTCCTCCCGGCGAATTCCGCAAATCCCACCTTTACCTTAATGGCAGCATAATTAGATCTCGACCGCTTATCGTCGGTTTACATTGATGCAATAAGTTTTGCTTTCTTTCGTTCCTCGCGAAGGTACGTAGCGAGCGCAGTAGGCTTTGCCGACGATGCTTATCAACCGTTTTACATGCCGCGCCACCTGGGAATTACCCCGATAAACTAACCGTCGCTGTTGAGTGGAGCCGTCACGTCATCGGAAGTGTTCATAACCATTAATTGTTATTCTCTGGACGAAAATATAATGTTAATCCATCCACCGGTTTTAAATGAAGGAGAATTTGGAAAAAATACGATTCGGGGCAGACTAAGCATTAATTGAGGTATAAAAAAGTAATTTTCGGTGATAACTTGCAGAAATTTATAGGAAAAATTTAATGAGATCTCTGAAATGGAACAGTTTTGAATAACACATTTCGGTAAAAAAAATACGTGCAATCACGGGATGATATTATATTTTATTGTCTGCATTACTCCTTTTTATTGTCGTTTCTAGTGCACTTTATATTTCGCCGTTACTTGTCAATTTTATTGCGTCACATAAAATTTTCTTGTATCGATTATAAGCACTGCTCATCACTTTTGCCTAATTTTACACCTTTCTATTCTGTTGCGATAAAAATATATATTTACGAGTAAATTAATAACCACGTAAATGGAGAAGTATCAGTGAAGCCAACTTATCTACAATTTTTGGTAAATGTATCGCAACATCACGTAAAAGAAGGTTTTTTGATGGATGACTTCAGAATGAAATTTAAGATTACTTTAAAACTTTTTTCTTAATTAAAATATGGGAGGAACATTTTGTACAAATATTCCGTTAATTTGGGATATGCTTTTAAAATTATTGGATGCGACGTAATTGCAGTACCCACACTTTTCTTTGTGACGTTTCATGAGTGGCTAAATAAAGTCACAGTACATCGGTGTGAGATCTGCAATAAAACTTTCTAATTATATTACGAACTTTGACGGAAGCGGTGAAAATTTGCCGACAACAAAAGTTAAGCGGCGGTTTTAGGCCGACGTATGCAAACTTTTAACTTGCCTAATTAATAAAGGTACTAATACTAAACGGAACAGGAATAATCTAAACATTTGAAAATGCGTAAGAAGAAGTTTCTCTGCAAATTCTACCCATTTTGTTAATAATCTTAATCTAATCTAATCTAATCTAATCTAAGAGATGTTGTTCTATTATCTTAACACGACTGAATTTCTTAGTACATACATCAATTTTAGTTGAGATGAAGCCACACCGAGGCGTATCTTAATTAATACACAGTGAGTGGTAAGGGGGCTGCGATTGCGATTAAATTCCTCGCTTTCCTTCAAATGAATTGGAATTCGCACTACGCCGAAAAACCGTTAAAATGGTATGCAAATGTGTAGAAAAACGATAAACGAAAACAAACAACCGATAACAATTTTTACTGGCGAAGTATTGCTCAGTTGAGAGAAACGTTTTCAAGTTTCTTTTGATGACGCAAGCAAGAAACATTCCATTGCGTATCTGGCAACATTTCCAATAAATAAATATGAATCCGGTTCACCCTTCAATCCCTGTCACGGATCCCGTTGAGGCAGAAACGCAAATTGAGTATTGAATGTGTACAGTTCGCATGCATATGACACGGTGTTATAGCTGAATGGGCTTCAAATGCATGTGCGTCTATCGCCCAGTCTCGTTTTTTAACGTTGCACTCGTTGTTTGTCAAATAATAGGGAAAATAGTTAACAATATGACGAACCAATTTGACGAAGTACCTGTTGCAAGGCTCCTTTAATTCCTGTATTAGATTCATAACAGTAGTCCTAATTTAGAAACACATTTGTGATCATAGATATAGTATTCCCACATATTTTGCAAATGTTGCCAACGATAAAAAAATTATAGAAATCGTCCTTTCTCCCCCACATGATTCCATCTTATCTCTTTTCTACACCACTTCTAATTTTGTCAAAAGGGTACTATTTTCTTGTAAAGTGTTCAATTGTCTATCGAATTGGTCTCTTGCAAAATTTGGATTAAAGTAACCTTTTTTAAGAGAAACACCTTTGTAGAAAATTTGTGAATCCAATTTTATTTTCATTCATTTTAGTTTCGCATAGTAGGCTTGTGCTATTCAAAATAAAATTAAACATCGCCTGTCACTAATGTCAATGTGTATACAAGTGAGTTAAGTAAACTAGTTTATAAGCTTCTTTTTGTCATTTTTACGCTTTAATTTTACAGAATCTTTGGGGCCCTGTATCTTGTTAAGGAGGCATTTGCGACCCTATGTTTATTAAGACTTTTCGTCTTAATTTTTCATGTATTACTTACCCTAGAAGTTTGTCAGCGGTTTTTTGAATCACCCTGTATACTGCCTTTGTATACCAAGTTGGTATATTCGACAAAAAAAATCACTAAACAAACGCAATCCAACTCAAAAATGCAGTTCATTAAAAAATAAAAAAGATTTCAGGTGTTTTGAATCCACAATTTCCAACTCCCTGGTTTTTTGCGTTCGACATCATAGTCGATTTAATTAATCGACCTGTGAAATTATGCAAATTTTAATAACAAAAATAGGGCATTTACATTTTTGAAGTTGATTATAAATTCACAGTGTGGTAATTGCCTCGACGGGAGATGCCGGATACTCTTTTGGTGTTCAATTAGATTAAACGGATGGGATTCCTCGAACAAAAAACCTGTTGATTCAGAGAAAATTCAAGGATGTTACTATCAAATTACTGAGCTTTGTGATATATAAAAATTATAGAGGTTCTGAGATGTCTTAGTTGATTTAAAGTGGGAAGAAAGAAACGTCTAAATATATTTTAGACGAGTTTTTCTGTAATATACCCCTTAGCAAACAATAAACTCCGATGAATTCTTATAAGAACGAACAGGAACTTCTTTCGTCTTTTGCAGTAGAGACATCAGCCCACGTGTAGACGGTGGAGCAATTATTTTTGCGGATTAATTACCACTTCTTTGAGCAACTCGCCATGAAGACGTTAAGGGTGTCTTCCTCTAGAAATGAGGCTCGCGAATTATAAACTTATAATTAAGTTCGGAGTTTTTCAGAATCTAGAAGTTTCATTTACCTGTACAAGGGGTGCATTGTTTGTTTTACGGTGTCCATATCCCGGTAATTAAAAAGACCTTAAAAAAAAATTAATATAAGGAAAATATATCAATCAGGTACTAAGTTTAAATAAATATGATAAAAAGTAATAAATACGTACGTACGTCACATTTTATGGAAGTATCCTGTAAATAAAATAACCTTTCCCATAACATTTGTGTCTAATAAAGGTGTCTAATTTCTAGTAAAAGCTCCTTGAAATGTTATTCTCGCATGCCACCTAAAACACCCACATTGATATTATTGTAATTGAATAAGGGAGACGTTGTATTTGAGTGTAGTCGTTGTTCACTAATCTACTAAAAATCTATTTATAAAGGTCTCATTTTTTGTAAACAAATACATTAAGTGTGAGTCTTGATTTAAAATTTCCTTTTTAATTTCTATTCTGCTATGCTCTATATATCATTCTTGATAATACTTTAATAACATCACTCATACACCGAGAGAAACATTAGTTTGCATTAGTAGTTTTAAGGATAACTTGTAATAAGTTAGTTCTGGTTAATTGATATTTATAATTAATAATTTTACCGGCGTGCAATGCACCCTTACCGTCTGCTGAAAAAGGAAATTATTGAACCAAGATTAGACGAAAGGGGATGGATGTGAACCGAAACAGATGCGCTACAATCTATCTATTACTCAAATATTTATTAGTTGTCTTCCGTACTCTGTCGTAAAGATCGCAGGGAAGGGTGGAATATCATATCCTACGAATAACTTCAGGGGAAACTCATGAAAGTGTGAAAAACTGCTTTGTTTCACAATTCTTTAGCACATTTTTTTGAAAAAAATTCAACGTCAGTGGTTACAATTTATCACGCCTCTAACGAAACATAATTTTAGGTGCGAAATATAGAATGAATGACGTAACGATGAATCTTTTTAATTCCAGGACTTCACGTTATAAGTAAGCTAACCAAGAAGGCATCAAAATGAGGTGGCCAGCTATTGCATGGTTCGTGGTCGTGGTAGCAGTGGTGGTACTTCAGGGTAATTGGGCGGCTAGGGCTGCCCCCAGTCCACGCAACGAAGATATGTTCAGGGAGCTGCTGAAGTTGGATCAGATGTATTCGTCCATAGCCAGACCGAGGTAACAGTCCTTCCGAATTTTTCCCTTTGTACTGTTAAAAGTACGGCAAACAGTTTGTAATCCTCTTTTTCTTTTATTAAATAATCATTTTTTTGTTGTTGAAATTAATGAGGTGGTAGGTATTGTATTTTACAAGCTAAATATAATATTACAGTTTCCCTTATAGCTAATGAACTCTTTGAAGTAGATAACGCCTATATTTCTACTCATTACTTTCGAACAAATTTCGAAAAGACGAATCTACTACGTCAGAACCAACTCAAAATTTATATTTATTACTCCATTGTATGATGAAGTTGAAGGAATGATATAATTTTCTGTAAAAAACGATGTTTTTTCTAATTCTAATGTTCGATTATTTTCTCGACATATTCTGCTATTCGTCAGAACGCTCTATATGTGTATGCCGATACCCTTTGTTCAGTGGAAAGAGAATAATGGATCACACACACGGTACACTTTTATACGAATCAGTTGCTTTATTAGAAAATTACACTTAACTTGTAAGGTCGCATCAGTGACACATCTCGCCCCTAGATTTTTATTAAACAAATCTCATTCGTTTCCCGTAAACTTTACACACCCCGTATTTCTGCGCCTCAATTAAACGACAGCGTGAACCAGACGAGTGTCCGGCCAAGATTAAAGCCGTTTATCCCGTCCCTGACTGCTGGAATCCGCCACCCTTGGCGATACTTAAACGAAGATTTGTCGCTGAGACCCAAACTTTCACGACCATCCTCCCAAAGCATTATCGTCGTTCTTTTCTGCGATAGGCACCCTTTTAATTCCTTATCAAGCGGGCTTAAAAGTAACTAAGAAGTGCTGAGCGGCGGAAAACTAACATTTGTACTATATTTAGCTTTTGCTTTTTTCATGCATCAGGCAAACTTAGTTGTCGGGACTTTTTTTAAGATCAGTATAAGTACGATTCTGTTAAAAAATCTAAAGTTTCATCAAAATATGTCTGAAATCGATTTCGCAACATTTCTACCTCGTATACTTCAAACTTTTTAAGTTTTTGCTTAAGCTTTAAAAACATGCTGCTTTTTTTTTCATTTGACAACGGTTGCTAGGGACGTGTAGGTACTGTAGGTGCACGGATTTCGGCGATAAAACGGAAAACCTATATTTAGAATATCTTTTGTTGTAGAGAAAAAATATATAAATATAATTGCAAATATTCTGAAATAATCTATTTAAGATTCTTATGGGTTCGATGACATTAACGTTAAATGGAAATAAACCACACAATTTTCATGGCACAATAATTTCCTCGGTCATTTCGTCTGAAGGTCGGTCGGGTTTATCTTTTACGAACATACAGGATTTAATGAAACAATTTCTCGTACTAAACGTACAGCGTAAGCGTTCTTGTCTTAAGGGGGGTATTATGTACTGCACAAGGGAGGGAAAAGTCTTTAAAATTGCTTCATTCGGCAGACAGAAAAATCACCGCTTTAATGCAGGTAGTGAAATTGCATCTTCTCTTAGTTTTCCTCATTGCATTACGAAATTATTAATACAACACCAACATATTTTATTAATATATATAATAACTGTAAATATAAATAAATAACGCTTTAAAAAGCAATTATTTTTAAAGGATAATAGATACTAAAGAAAATACTTATTGCCGGACAGAAATTTTATCTATTTTAAAATCAGGAAAACTTGAAAACTATGTAAATATAGAACGTTATTTGAAACTTTAATTGTGAATCAAGCTGCATGAAGTTCGAATAAAATCGAGATTTGATTTGAAATTGACACGTTTTTCTATGAATATATGCCGATTTTTATTCCTCTTAATTGCAATCAGACATATTCCGCGACTTCTTAAATCTCCATTGAAAATTCAGGAACCCTTAGTAATAAATACGATTTCATTTGAATAGAATCCCCAATTAAGTGATTCCTATAAAAATCCCGACTCTATAGTAAAATGTTTTCTAAGCAATATCGTTCTCTTACATATTTCTCGGTTTAATGCAAGAATCACGAATGTTTACGGTCCAGAGAATCGAACTTTTAACGAATACTGGCATATGTAAAACACAGTAGTTTCAATAAAAATGTATTGCGCGTCGATGGACCGAAAATTTATGAACGATTTGGAGAAAGCCGAGCCATAGAATTTAATTGAAACTTTAATATATTCTCGGCTGGGTAGAAACACGGTGTTAAAATGCATTTTACATCGGAAACGTCGACGTGAAATATTAGAGGGTAAAAACACGATTTTCCCGATCGTTATTGCTTCCTACAAGAACATATCTAGTTAGAATTTTCATTACGGTCAGTTTTACATCATGGGCATTATTCTTCTATTAATAATTATTACGATATTCCTAAAATCGAGTACAAGTATTGCAGTGATGTGAGAAACATGTGTCACCTCTAATCCGGAGTATAATAAAATCCTGCTCCCTTCGCTTCATTGCGGCGCCATCAACAGTTAGTCACATGTGTTACCTTGGCTTATATTAAACAAATCTGCGTGAAGACGAAGTCCCAAGTCCCATTTATTAATTTAACTACATACGTGGGATGTAATATCTGCTGAAATTATAGTTTTGTCACCCTTTTTTTAGATGATTTAAGTCGGAGCTGCAATTTTTAAGGACATTCCTAAAAATAGATGAGCAGTACCATTGTCGTCATTGTTATGCAAAGATTTGCATAAAAAAGTGATGATAAAATTTTCTCTTTTTGCATAGAAATTAGTATTTATGTTACCTATATAAACACAATATTTATGATTTATTAATAATTAGTATTGTTTATGCTGGTTTCCTCATTTCATTTATGTTGCCTAATAATAGATAATTATTTTTTATGCCAAAATTATTGCAAGCCATAAAGTAAAATTTGTTTTTTTTTTTTGTTGCAAGGTAAAAATTAATTTAATATTTTGTGAACGTAAGCCCGATGTACTTTAATTTTATCCGGCTTGCTATTTTCTATTAAATATATTTACATTATTTAATAGTTTAGTCGAAATGTTCAGAGTTTTTTCCTTTAACAGCAGATGCCGCAAGGTTTTCGAAATTGCGTAATGAATTTTTAGGGAGTAAGCTTGATATATATTTAAATTAATTCTTTTGTGTTAATTTAAAATAAAGGGCGCCCCTTTCTGGTTTTTGCATAAATATTGAAAAAGTTTTACACGAGCCCCGCCGACGAATAAAACAAATATACATAAAAAAAGTTGAAAATGTATTTGAGCGAAATTTTGCTGCATGGTAAAAAGGGTTCATTTGTAGTTCGAACATGCCGTCAAGACTTGAATTTACGTTTAGTATTAGTGGAGTCACGGATATTCGAAATAAATAAAAGACTTTTGTATGTAGTAAAATGAGATTAAATAAAATTCAATCAAAACCTGCAACATCCATCTGCACAGGGAAGTTGATATATTTATACAACATATCGTTAAACAAACAAACAGGCCTCGGTGGACTGGAACAATAATATATTATATGTATTTCATGTAAATCATCCCTGTCGTATCGAGTTGTAATTCAATTGTTAGTCCCACAAAGACCTGCTGCTACAATGATAAAGACGACGGGAATTATATGGGTAGATAGATAAAAATACCCAAGGTACAGATATGCGACGGGTTGTATTACTAGTTTCCTGAATTGAAAATATACCTTGTGTTATCGCTTTCTATATTAACATATTAGAGATTAGTGCGGATAACCTTGAGAGCCAAGTTATGAAACTAAATTTAAATTGCATCCCTGGGCAGTCTAAGGGATTCTAGCGGGACTACAAGTTGGCGTAAGTTTGCCGAAATCAGGAAGTTTCAAAACAAAACTGAGAGTCGCCTAAAGCCACTTACGCCGACGCTGTTTTAACGACTCTGATGATAAAAAATATAAATTTTGATGGATTATACATGGTTCCGAAAAAGTATCATCCTATATATTACTGCGAAAGACAATTCTCTTATTCTTAAAAATATATTACAACTGAATCAACTATTTTAATAAATTTGGAAATAAATAAAGGAAATAATGAAATTATCTAACAATCTAAGTACCTACATATAAACTTTTTTTTACTTTTAAAGACATTAGGTATGACGTTAAAAGTTTTATTAATGACATAATATTGCATTTTAGTTTCAAAGGTATTAAGTATTAAATTCTAGTTAATAGTTAAATAATTTTAAGTACTTTTAATGGAATTTTGGTGTGCAGAGATAATAAGATGAAAGAGTCTAAACGTATTTTATTTGCTTTAAAATTTATCAACAATCTTCTGTGTATATCCACTGACGTCACTTTGCTTTGCAACGCATAAAGCCAACTTTGTACGGATTAATCCAAACATGCAAAACTCCGCCTTAAATTTAAACGAATTAGTATGTACACGGCGTGCACCTCTCTCGGAAGGTTTCTTCTTTCGCGGGGTTAAATTATAGTCGGGTTACATGCATGACGGTAAAGGAGCACCTTTGTGGAGTGGTTCAAAAGGAAGCACAGGCTATGCAACTCTCACGTATACCCGGGGGATCAAAGTTAATAACTCCGTGGGATGTTGACGCGCACCTGTCATTGTTAAAAATCAATCTAAACGCGGTGAGATTACAATACCTACAGTAATTTTCGATCATATAGCTAAGCTTATAAAGAAGCCCTCAAATAACACAGTATATTTGTTTATGCATTTGCCTTGCGTTTCTCCTGACAAATATTTACTTGATATTGGGGGGTGTAATGACATTTAAAGATATGTCATATACAGGGTGATTCAGTCATAATGTCATTAATTTTAAGAGCAGATAGAGAAAAATGAGTATAATACGATGGCGTGATTAAAAAAAAATTTAAATGCATATTTAAGCTGAAAAAAAATATTTTCAAATCATTATTTAACCCCCTTTTCAGGCTGTTACTGACCGGCTGACGTCACAATATTATGCACGGCTACGATATGAACCTATGAACAACGCGCCCTAGATGCAACGTTGCCATATTTATATATTTTCGCTCATATAAAGACAATAAATAAACGGTTTTGCTCACGTCAGCCAATAATAATTTAAAATGCTATAAATTATTTTTTATTTATGCAATCAACATATTAAATTGTTATTGTTGCCCAGCAAGAACCTCGAGGTCTGAGCATGCCTTGCCAAAAATCAGTTTTTATTAGCATCATAATTTTAATATTTTAACAACATTTGCTGTAAGCCCGAAGGGGAAGGTTTTCAAACAATTCTACTAAAAATTAGTAACGCGGCCCATTCAGATGTTCAGGTAGAAAATGCGGCCCAATTAAACGATCGCCATTGACATTGACACCGAATCTCCTCTGAAAGCTATACCACCGACGAGTAGTGTGCGGGTAGTAGTGTGTTTCATCTGACCAAATGTGACTATTATGGCTGCAAAGAAATTAGCTGTTTCACTTTAAATAAGATTTAATATTGAAGTTACAAAACCCCAAAAGTTCAAATAATTTAAATTTCATTTCATAACCATTTCAATTTCGTTACAGAAATAATGTCATAAAAAACCAACACTCACTAGATAAATTATAAAGAGAGGATAAATTGTATGCAGTATTTAAATATTGACTGCAATTAGAAGAGAGACTTGTATATTCCATAAAAAAACAATGGGACGGAGACAAATAAACAACTCGGTACGTCGTGTTTCCGACCTAGGGTAACCTGTGGTTCAGTAACCTTTTAACCCAGTTTTAATTTGCACACGTGCACCATATAGTCCAGGAGCCCGATGTGCAAACAACTTATTCTTAAATATTTGACCTCTTGAATCCAAAGAAACTTGGTCGCAAAGCCTGAAAGTGGTCAGTTTAATTGTTATCAACAAATTAAATGTTTAAATGGCTGTAAAAAGTTTATTTTTATAGCTAGTACAATTTATTCGCTAATAGTTACGTTTTCTCATAACAAATATGTATTTTTTTGGAAATTAAAAAAAATTAACTTTAACCAAAGTTATTGCAAATTTAGTGCAAATTTCTTACATTTTCCGTCTCCGTGCGCACTAATTTTACCATATCTGGTTCTAAGTTCCATTTATTTATTAATTTATTTAATAATTAATGGCATCTTAGAAAGTTGTGAAATTTCAACGAAAATGCCGGTTTTAATTGTTTATAAGGTTTTTTTTATTATTCAACTTCGACGAAAAGCCAAAAAAGTTACCGGATATTGTTCTTTGCATTCTAACAATCAAGCAAGGCATGAAATCATTGTTAGGATGCGAGGAACAATAACCGGTAACTTTTTTGGCTTTTCATAAAAATTGAATAACAAAAAAAGTTTTATAAACCAATAAAGCCAACATTTTCGTTGAAATTCCACAACTTTCTAAGCTGCCATTAATTTTTAAATAAATTAATTAATCAATGGAACTTACCTATCTTGTAAAATAAAGTTTAAGTTTTAAAATGAGATGTGCGTCTCAATCCGTCCAATTGAACCAGAGATATGGTAAAATTGGTGCGCGCAGAGACGGAAAATGTAATATATTTGCACTAAATTTGCAATAACTTTGGTTAAAGTTAATCTTTTTTTAATTTTCAAAAAAATATATGTTTGTTGTGAGAAAACGTAATAATTAACAGATAAAAAATTGTACTAGCTATAAAAATAAACTTTTTACAGCCATTTAAACATTCAATTTGTTAACAACAATTAAACTGACCACTTTCAGGCTTTGCCACCAAGTTTTTTGGTTTCGAGAAGTCAAAATACTTAAAAATAAGTTATTTGCAGCCGTGGAATTCTGTTTGGCTACGGAAACCTATCTGGCCCCTAGCCCCTAGACTAATACGAGTGTAGTAGCAAAAAGTTGTCGGTCTTTTATCAAAGGAAAATCGTATCAACAAATTTAATTTAAAATCTAAAATACCGGCTGTTTTCGTAGTAGCTGTAGTCGCCCAGGTGCATCGAGTGTACGAAGTGGTCGGTTATATGTCAAATACTAACCTGGCGAGCTTGAACCTGAACTTGGCAACGCTGTTCCTTTAGCCGACAACTGTTCGTGACATTACGTTACAAAATTTTCCGAGCATCCGGGCATCGGCAGGGCAGCCCTCGTAACGGGAGTTATGGGTTGATTTCCTTCATTTTTAAAAGTCGAGAAAAAAATTTTTTTTTCCGATTTTCTGTCTTTATTAAGCCTTCCGAATACGTGGTTAAAATTAATGACATTATGACTGAATCACCCTGTATACTTCGTAGATCACCAATACTCAGTAGTGACTCTAAATGAATTAAAAGAATAGAACATAAAAGTTATTGAAGGAAACGAAAATGTAGCAAGAGTATTACGGATGTTTTTAAAGTCCGTAGATGTTTTCTGTTTATGAAGTAGTGTGCCTTTAAAACAGGTCCGTAACTGATAATTTTATGTGGCTCATTTCAAATTAAAACGTACCTGTTTTCAAAGCGACGCTGCGTCGGTTTTCACACTTACAGCATGCGATGTGTTGAAAATGTTGAGGAATTTGTGCATGCCCATGTGTATAACCCAATGTAGTTGAATTGAGAGTTGGCTAACGCGTGCTGGTGGTAGGTAGTGTGCGAAGCGGGCCCGTCCAAGGCGAAATGGGTCCGAAAGTTCAGCGCGCCATCAACATGCTTAGGCTTCAGGAGCTCGATAGGCTGTACGCGGACAGAGCTAGACCTAGGTGAGCAAAAAAAAATACTCGAACGAGACACACACACTTAACTTTTCTTAACTCTTCCATTTTTCCTATTTTGTTTGTTGGTTTGCAATTTCTTTTTTTTTGTATTTTTTTGCCGCTAGGTTTTCTCTGGAATTTGGTTCACTATGTGGCTTGAAATGTTGATAACTTTATATTATTTTCACAATTTTCCATTCCTAAGATATTAAATAAGCATATATGCCTACTGACAGCCATACTTAAATGCTTATTTTTACTGTTTTCGGTGTTGTACTTGCGTGTAGTTAATGCTACAAGAACTGAAAAAAATATATTGGGGTGTTAGATGACTCTGATTAACTTATTGTTTTAATGTTTTGTTCTAGATGAAAGGAAGTGTAACTCTGGAGAATCCGAGTAGTACTTTTGAATAAATATCGATAGGGCTTTTGGTATTTTTCCAAAAATTATCTCTTTTGAAGTGATCAAGTTAAAAAATCCACTACTCCTTATTGGTACTAGTTGAAATTTACAACTCTGGTTAATATGATTTTCCTGTGACACACACAAAACGATTCAAACAAATATCATTATAGACGTTTACATATTCTGATAAAATATTTTTTAATCGATTCAATTTCGAAAAAAAAGGAAAAACAAAGAGAGCGCTAAAAAGACAATCACAAACCAAGTAATGTAGCAGAAAATATCCACAACAATAAGTACTGTCCTTAAGGAGGTTCGATACCAAAAGAAAAATGGTAAGAATGTTTTCAAAGCAATTGAAATCTGTTAATAAATATGCAAACTGACTTGTGTAAAAATATCAGATCGATTGACAACGTAGTTTTTTTGAAAAATGAATTTAAAAATTATGCTCTTTTACACAGGCTCTTATGGGAGTTGGGAAAAAACTTCAATCAAACGTGAATATTGCTCTTAAAAATGGTTAGGATCGGGAAAATAAAATTGTAATTATAGAATTAAATATTACTAAACATTTTAAAACAATAAAAATATGCACTTACAATGTAATTATTGAGATAATGGAATGAATAGATAACGTTTTAACAAATTTGAACAAACATCTGATCCAATGAAAGGAAATATGGCAACACTGTACGCTGAATTTAATGCTTGGACTGATGCGTTATATTTGAATAGCTCAATTATAGATTATAAAATTATTCCAGTCGAAAAAATATGTAGTAATAATTAATATTAAATAAATTTTTCGTGATCTAAAGCAATATACTAGCAATTTGAAACAAAAATTGAAAGGATCTCTTTGCAAAACGAACAGTTTAGTTGTTATGTCATAATCTTCAATTTGACAAGTCGACGTCTCACCATCATACATTGAACTTCTTGATAGTTATCATATGGATTCTCGGTTTGCACCTTTTATTTTTTTCTCATCAATCCACATTCTGTTTTACACTCATTTTATACTTTTCAGTCATTACTTTTCCTTTGTACCTTGGTTGTTCATTCATGTTTACGGAATTCGCGCAAAGTTGACAGTAATGACAGTTGACCCAACTTTTACCACCACGCCATGGCAATGTTGCCAGATTTCCTCCATAATTTTACAAGTTCGTAATGAATAAATAGACGCTTTTATTCAAATAAAAAGTGAACCGACGTGTATTAAACACGAAAAAAATATGCAAGCTAATATGTGTTGTATAAATTTCATTCTAAATAGCATACTTAGTTCGCTGAAATTAATTTATGTAAGGTTGGTACTGCAACAAGACTCCCGTGTATAAACATAGGCATACTCTCCGCACCGCCCGCCCCGTAAGAGGTGTATCGAATGTCCTTAAGAGGATTACCTAATGATTTTATAGTCGCTATTAATCCTCAATTTTCTTTAAATTGCCGCAATTGGAAGCTGCTCCTTAAAAATAATATTTAGTCTCAAAATTTCCAGCAAAACTCGCCGTAATGACGATATACCGCCACTGCTGGCAACCCTGTGTCATTCGTTAGAAATAATTATGTTATTATTATAGCTAACTGCTGAGCATCGGGCAGATGTAATCAAATTTTTGTCTAAAGACATCGCTGACACACTTTTTGGGTCATTTTAGAGGAAAACTCATTAATCTTTACATCTCTGTAATATTAAGACACCGGTGTCTAATAACCTGTACTAATATGAGGTGTTTCCAATTTGATTATCTCGGTCAGCTTGGAAAATTAAAAAAAAAGTAGTTTTTGAAATTAAATCGCCCTGTGACTCGAAGAGGGATGAGCGTTTCTGAAAAAATGTTCACATAAAAAACCCTATTAATTTCCAATAGTATTATGACATACATATACCTAGATTAGATATATACATTAGTCACACTTTCGAAATTTAATATTAAATTAAAATTAAATTTCTCGAATTCATTTCTAGTAGCTTATTATTAACACATCAAAAATTCACTTCATTGCAGTCGAATGCAATATCGGAAAGTGACAAAGTCTTTAGGCGTGGGCGCGTCGAACACTTTGTTCAATTTTTATCATCTCCGATCTGTCCGGAAAAGTTATAGGACACAATGTAGGAAACTCCATGGCGTACGTGTTATATACATATTACAAGTAGTAGTACTTTTATGTCGCCAAGGGAATAAATCTGGAGTTTGAGTTAGTTCCTTTAGCGTTGATATTTCAGATCAGAATCCAATTTCTCGGTCCACTTCCCGGCTAACATAATCTAAAACAAGATGAGAACTGAATTATAAAGCGTTCGTTTGATAGTCAATACGCAGTCGAACGTTTACAGCTTAGCGCGTGCTACTTGAGACTTCATCAGAATATCGAAAATTTTTCGTTGATAACTATTATTTCGATATAAATTTGACACGAATATTTCAGTATAAGAACGATCCGGCATTTTATTATTATATAACAAACTGAGAAAAGTAGATACAGTTTTATCATTAGAAATATCCACAGATTTGTTGAGCTGAGAGAAACATTAGTTTGCATTGAATCATTTCCGTTTGTCCTAAACTAATCCTAGATTTGAATACATTCGCGCCCACAAAATATAAGTATAATAACTAAGTAACTTTAATTGTTGTTCATATTTCATAGATCTGGACAAGCTTCTGTAAATTGCTTCAGTAACTTGTGGGCCTGCACTCTCCGTTACGGACTTTAGGCTTTTTTTTCGCGAGTGATGTCGAATGTTGTAGTATGTGCAGTATGAAGGAGTGAAAAGGTGTAAACTGCCATATAACAAGTAAGATAAAAAGAGATAGAAATAGTAACTACAAGTCAGATATTCACCAATATTCAGTCGCGAAAAAAAGCCTTTTATTTCAGTGCAATTGTAACCGTTATTATTAAATACTCTTGAAATGTGTTCGATTTAATTTGAACTAACCACTTTCAAATGTATCTATATGTAAAATTATAAACAGTTCTGTATTATTCTACATAGATAACAAACAATTAAGCAATTTAAATAAAAAAAAAACATACCTGAACTTACAGGTTAGTAATGTTATCAGTGTAAAAGCTTTTGGAATGATCGGTTTCGTGGGATTTCAGACGATAAAACCATTTTGTAGCAGCAGATTTGCAAATTAAAACATATTATCTTTTCGGTAATCGAAGTAACATCGACCATGTCATGAATATATTTTCGTTTCTACCTGATTAGGAAGTCAACCGATTGCAGCGAAGTGTAGCCGAGAACCTTGCACAGTTTGCGAAATTTCCTAGCAGCGTTTAATCTGTTAAATGTTTCTCAAATTGAGCGGCTGTTAGTTTCTAAATGCATATTGATGCACGCTGTATTTAGTTACAGATTAGAGGGTTTTAAGATAGAGTAGGTAAACGCTTATTTATAAAAATACTACCGAAAAATATTGCACACATTACGCAAAAATAAGATAAGAGAGATTGCTATCATTATGTTTATGGGGTGTTACTAATATTTCAACAATCAACAAAAAAAGCTGCTATAAACTGGAAAAGATAAATGTTAAAATTTGCAAATAGTTCGCTTTTTTTTAACTGTTACAAAACAGCTCAAGCAATTTCATGCGGATATAGATTTTTTGAAGTTTGCAAAGAGGAATTCCGTTGCACCTACTTAAATCCTAACGAACGTTCGGGTCCAGTTCACTAATTACATTTAATTGAGGCATTTTGTCTTAACGTTTGCAGCCACCTAAAACTTCCAATTATCAGTTCGTCCTCTAATCCCTCCAAATTAGCAGTGTAGGCGGCTTCTCCACGCTTGTAACGATGATTAACTCTTGTAGGAGTCCGTCGCCAAGCAAACAGTAATATACGGAAAACAAATCGAATAAAACACACAAGTAATAATTGCATCACGGGCGATGGACGGTTGGCATTTCCCGATTAGGGCCAATAAATCAGCCCTGAGCCATACAACTCAAACATCTCGGATAACAAACTGTTATTTCCAGCGAGCTGGTTTAATAAAGTCGACGGCGGTGCCTTCGATAAGCCGCCGCCGACTACAGGCGAGCAACAGGTAAGCCAGAGGCGCGACAGGCGTTTTCATGTTCGGGTGTTCAGTGTTTTTGATATTTTTTACAAACATTGGATCGTTGTCAGGAACATCATACATAGGTATTGTACAAAATTGCTTCTTAAACAAATACACTTATTAGTCTCTATTAGCGTGACACTATGGTATGACGTTTTAGGAGTCGTTGCTGGCAAAATAAACTCTATTTTACTTCATATTAAAATGATTCTAGCACTTAGCTATTGGTACTTTATCCAAATTTAGTATTTTACTGCTATCGATCTTAAAATATCATAGACTTTACACATAAAATTATGATGTACTTTGAAAAACAATGTGCTAAAGTAAACGTTATGCTAATAACCTTTTCCGGTTGATTTAAAGGATCATTTTTGTTTGCTCCCTAATTACGTTGAAAAAATTAACGAAGTTCAAATATTATCATTTTAACCGCTGCGTTTTTCTATTTCATTTTTATAAGGAACTTTATATGAAAGTTACATCCGAAACTGTAGCAAATTTTCCTCACTATCTAATGCGCTTTGAACCTTAATTGTTTGCAGTGTGTCTCTGAAGCAAATAACAATAATAAAAATGCTTTTTCACATTACCACATTAATTCTCATGTCTGTATCTAGTATTAATTAATTACGTCCAAACTGTGATTTTTGTGTTTGATTCCAGATTCGGCAAACGGGCACAGAGCAATTCCAATTTCGCCGCTATCGACTACGAGGGCCAGGTAAGATTGTTTTTAATTTTTCGTCGTCGTATTGACCTCTCTCACCTGTGGGAGTCCAGATAAACTGAATAGGGCAGCGCCGTCGCCCGTCGGTGCACAAATACGAAACTTTGAGCTTTCTTCTCGATTAATATTTTTTGTTATCGATTATTTATTTAAATCCTCCCTCAAAATATGGATACAGGGTGATTCAGTCATAATGTCATTAATTTTAAGAGCAGATAGAGAAAAATGAGTATAATACGATGGCGTGATTAAAAAAAATTTAAATGCATATTTAAGCTGAAAAAAAATATTTTCAAATCATTATTTAACCCCCTTTTCAGGCTGTTACTGACCGGCTGACGTCACAATATTATGCACGGCTACGATATGAACCTATGAACAACGCGCCCTAGATGCAACGTTGCCATATTTATATATTTTCGCTCATATAAAGACAATAAATAAACGGTTTTGCTCACGTCAACCAATAATAATTTAAAATGCTATAAATTATTTTTTATTTATGCAATCAACATATTAAATTGTTATTGTTGCCCAGCAAGAACCTCGAGGTCTGAGCATGCCTTGCCAAAAATCAGTTTTTATTAGCATCATAATTTTAATATTTTAACAACATTTGCTGTAAGCCCGAAGGGGAAGGTTTTCAAACAATTCTACTAAAAATTAGTAACGCGGCCCATTCAGATGTTCAGGTAGAAAATGCGGCCCAATTAAACGATCGCCATTGACATTGACACCGAATCTCCTCTGAAAGCTATACCACCGACGAGTAGTGTGCGGGTAGTAGTGTGTTTCATCTGACCAAATGTGACTATTATGGCTGCAAAGAAATTAGCTGTTTCACTTTAAATAAGATTTAATATTGAAGTTACAAAACCCCAAAAGTTCAAATAATTTAAATTTCATTTCATAACCATTTCAATTTCGTTACAGAAATAATGTCATAAAAAACCAACACTCACTAGATAAATTATAAAGAGAGGATAAATTGTATGCAGTATTTAAATATTGACTGCAATTAGAAGAGAGACTTGTATATTCCATAAAAAAACAATGGGACGGAGACAAATAAACAACTCGGTACGTCGTGTTTCCGACCTAGGGTAACCTGTGGTTCAGTAACCTTTTAACCCAGTTTTAATTTGCACACGTGCACCATATAGTCCAGGAGCCAGATGTGCAAACAACTTATTCTTAAATATTTGACCTCTTGAATCCAAAGAAACTTGGTCGCAAAGCCTGAAAGTGGTCAGTTTAATTGTTATCAACAAATTAAATGTTTAAATGGCTGTAAAAAGTTTATTTTTATAGCTAGTACAATTTATTCGCTAATAGTTACGTTTTCTCATAACAAATATGTATTTTTTTGGAAATTAAAAAAAATTAACTTTAACCAAAGTTATTGCAAATTTAGTGCAAATTTCTTACATTTTCCGTCTCCGTGCGCACTAATTTTACCATATCTGGTTCTAAGTTCCATTTATTTATTAATTTATTTAATAATTAATGGCATCTTAGAAAGTTGTGAAATTTCAACGAAAATGCCGGTTTTAATTGTTTATAAGGTTTTTTTTATTATTCAACTTCGACGAAAAGCCAAAAAAGTTACCGGATATTGTTCTTTGCATTCTAACAATCAAGCAAGGCATGAAATCATTGTTAGGATGCGAGGAACAATAACCGGTAACTTTTTTGGCTTTTCATAAAAATTGAATAACAAAAAAAGTTTTATAAACCAATAAAGCCAACATTTTCGTTGAAATTCCACAACTTTCTAAGCTGCCATTAATTTTTAAATAAATTAATTAATCAATGGAACTTACCTATCTTGTAAAATAAAGTTTAAGTTTTAAAATGAGATGTGCGTCTCAATCCGTCCAATTGAACCAGAGATATGGTAAAATTGGTGCGCGCAGAGACGGAAAATGTAATATATTTGCACTAAATTTGCAATAACTTTGGTTAAAGTTAATCTTTTTTTAATTTTCAAAAAAATATATGTTTGTTGTGAGAAAACGTAATAATTAACAGATAAAAAATTGTACTAGCTATAAAAATAAACTTTTTACAGCCATTTAAACATTCAATTTGTTAACAACAATTAAACTGACCACTTTCAGGCTTTGCCACCAAGTTTTTTGGTTTCGAGAAGTCAAAATACTTAAAAATAAGTTATTTGCAGCCGTGGAATTCTGTTTGGCTACGGAAACCTATCTGGCCCCTAGCCCCTAGACTAATACGAGTGTAGTAGCAAAAAGTTGTCGGTCTTTTATCAAAGGAAAATCGTATCAACAAATTTAATTTAAAATCTAAAATACCGGCTGTTTTCGTAGTAGCTGTAGTCGCCCAGGTGCATCGAGTGTACGAAGTGGTCGGTTATATGTCAAATACTAACCTGGCGAGCTTGAACCTGAACTTGGCAACGCTGTTCCTTTAGCCGACAACTGTTCGTGACATTACGTTACAAAATTTTCCGAGCATCCGGGCATCGGCAGGGCAGCCCTCGTAGCGGGAGTTATGGGTTGATTTCCTTCATTTTTAAAAGTCGAGTAAAAAATTTTTTTTTCCGATTTTCTGTCTTTATTAAGCCTTCCGAATACGTGGTTAAAATTAATGACATTATGACTGAATCACCCTGTATACAGGCGTATTAAATAACATTTTAATGATTTTATAACAAAATAGAAAAACACAAATAATCCATTTCTATTTTCTTCCATGGCAAGATAGATATTTCATTTCGGTTGAATAAATCTAAAAATTGAAATGTATAGTAAAGTTTAGAATTTATTCATTTATTAATTTCCGCTGAGTAACGTGCAGCTTGAAGACGTGACGCCACGAAACTAGTTGTGATAAATAGAATCAAAGACTTGGTAATTTTATTTTGCAACTAGAAAATTGTTAGACAGTTCGCGTTTTTAGGGACAAAATAATGTTACTTAACAGCATCCCGGAGTGTCGCCCGATCTGCACCTTTTCTCGCTCTACTAACGTCTCGACGCGCGTTGTTCTTCCTCCCGCCTGCCGTCGACACGACAATGTAATTGCAGAGAAAGTAACATAGCGCCGCAGCTATTCAGGTCTCGCGCTTTTTATCGATACCCATCGGACTCATTGGCGATCTCGAGCGACGTATAATTTTCGCGTTAGAAAAACAATCGATTATAGGCGGCGGGTATTTTGCATACAGACCTCATTAACTGCGTTTTTTGAAATGTAGGTTAGGCTTCTTTCAGATCTCAGCGCCCGCTTCGATCGCTAATTACCATCGCACTAACGGCCAGTTTTATGTCTCCAGCCAACTGTGTAATTGATCGGGCGATATTTGCCGGCTAATGAAAATTAAGTCGTTATTTGCTTGGGTACAGAATTTCCAGGCTTAGAACGAAGCAAACCAGCAAATAAAATCATGTTGAATTTCAGCTATTTCAAAGAAAACCCACATTTTATTGACATATATTTAAAAAAATTGTTTTTAAAGGCCCGGTACGAAACACCAACACAAATGTATTACCCAGTTGATAAATCGTATGTTGGAGGTATTTATATAAGTCGATAGTGTATAAGTTCTTTTCATACTTATAGTAGACATAAAAAATTTCAAAGTCTGCCGGTAAATGTGTTATGGGGAGAGTAGGGCAAGACAATTTTTAAATGTCCGTAGAAAATAAATGTTATAACAGCTAATTTATTTCACAGATCATAATGCTCTTATCAGGTATACTCATCTAGATAAATTGAATACAAAATTAATGGGAAATAAAGTGATATTAATGAATAATTTAATTTGTTTGTTCCGCTTTACCCTAGATAGGCGTGATCTTGAATCGCGGGACGTGGAGCCTGTGTTGCCGATATGCAAAAATATTCCATAAATGAATAATTGCTAAATTGAATGAAATTAATTTATTCAGTTATTTACGTTTAAAATATTAAGTTATGTTCTGAAAATATAAGAATATGCTGAATTTGCGTACATTTATTTAAAGAATAATTGCATTATTCACTTCATTCTTGAAAAATGTATGTTGTTCATTTTTAGTACAGACAATACTAACTCTCCGAAACATTTGGCAACACAGCTGGGCTGGCAACAAAACAGATTCTGAACATCTCTCTTAAGACGTACGTTGTTCTCAAATTCCTAATGTGAGACAGAGACAATCAACAATTAGACACGGTGCACTTATTACTTTAAATTTCTGATAGTTCAGTTTGCGCGGTACAGGGCAGGAGTTGGTGCTGCAATGCTGTCATTCTTATTTCTTAGAATAGAGTTTTGAGTAGTGATTTTTGTGTTATTACAAGTTTTTTATTGGATAACTTGTAATTCACTACAATTGTTTTCAATTTATAGCCATTGTGTAGTATCTGTTGTGAATTGTTTGAAGGGAGACTTAAAATTATATTCTGTAAACTTTGCCTAAATACGACCCTGTTCTGCTAGGCAGACAAGTATTTACGACCCCGTTTTTGTCGTTATCGGCAATATAAAAGAGTTTTTTATTTCTACAATATATATGAAAAGAACTATATGTGTTTTTACAATTGGTAGACAAATAGTTCGCAGCTTTATTTAGTACCTACATATTTTTTGTATAGTAAAAAAAAGTTATGAAAGAAAAATGGTAAACAAGCTCCTACAAAAAGGAATCAAGGATTTTCTCGTACAAAAAAAAACTAGACTCGGCAACCACTTCGGGGGCTGTTAATTTATTAGAGCCCTGAAATCAATCAAGCGCGTTTCACCGGAGCCGCCGTAATTTTCTAATGGGTTTAGAACAGATCTTTCGGACAATTCCTCCTCAATAATGTCGCATTCGGGTACGCGTGCAATCGGGAAAAGAACGCCGACGTGTGTTTAAGAAGTAATTATCTAATGCATCCCGGATTAACGCGCTAATTGTCCGGAAAAATCCGTCGCGCTCGGCCGATCCACTTTTATTCCAGAATTTCGAGTTTGGGATCCGTTTCCGTTTCGAATAAAATGTTCAGAGCGCCCGAAGGGCATCAGAAAATCAGCAACCAATAACAAACTATTGGTACCTTCTTTAACCTGATGATTATCTACTGTGCATTTACAAATAGGAAATTAATTTTGCGATTCTAGGCGTAACGTAATAAAAAAATTAAGATAACTTGATTTTTTTCTAAATTCCATATGTCGCTTTCTTTTTTACTCGTCTAACCGAATACAAGTGGTTTTTAGAAATGCAAACAAGTTTTAAGGAATGTTACAAAATAATGCATTGTTTTACGAAGCGGATCATGCGGCTGTACAATAAAAAAGGCCAATAATAATATAGCCCATTCACCCCGGAAAACGTTGTTGACCCCCAAGCCCATTGAGAATCTCAAACAGGACGACTATTATTGCGGATTAACCGCAGAAACTTTCAAGGTTACGCGCGATCATCAGTGTCTAATGTTTACATCGCGGTTTTTATATGTAAGCTCGCGTGTGTGTGTTACTTTCGTTGTTCATTAAAAAAGGGAAAGTTGAAAATAATGCGAGGCTAGCGCCATAAACTTTTACTGGTCCTTACAATGAGCTTCAAGTGCGTGTTTGCCTAATTAACACAATGAAGAACGACCCGTACCCGGTTGGTTGTCAAGCAGCGAATTTGTAGAGATGGAATGCGGCCGAGCCGTCATTATTTTCACGTCGGTTCGGTTGTTTTTTTGTGTTTGTGGGAAGACGGAAAGCGGATATTACGAAAGGAGAATTAGAATGCCATCAGATGCTTTTGAGATATATATTTTTAATAAGTATGTTTTGAGCATTAAATGCCAGTGTTTAAATCACAGACACAATTTACAGGATACACTACACTAAATTGATTCCATCTTATTTTAATACATTGCATTGACAGAGAAGACTTTGCAGGCTCGTGGTTATAATTTCTGCATAGTTAATTATATCAACAGAGAAACCGCAGACCGCACTCAGTCCAAAGCGAAGTTTCAGCCTGGAACTTAATCTATATATTCGCGTGTAGAAAATGAATTCATTAGCGAATATTTTCCACAGTACTTGCTTTCTAAACCACTCGTTTTATTGGTATTCATTATTTACACTCCGCTTAAACAAACAATGTCAATTCAAAGTTCTCCAAGTCGGCGACAACGACCGACACGACGTCCCGTATTAATATTAATAAAGAAAATCGGCACAGGCCCTACATCAGGGCGGGGCACCCACTTTTAAATATACGATTTAAATTCCGCGGAGGGAAAAATGGTAGCTACATGTACAAGTTGTATAATTCCGAGATTCTCGAGTGTTCGCGATCAACGGTCATAATATCATTCGTATCAATTATTTATTAAAAAACTCTAGGCGAGGGGCGATCCGCTGATGTAATCTTCGTACGTTTGCCCTGGAATCTTATGTAATCGTTTCTGAAATCTTTGCAATCTCCGTGTAGTTAAGACGTTCTAATATTTATCTTTTTGAAATTTTGTAATCATCTAAGAATCTCTTTAAAATTGAAATCTATGAAATTTTATCTGTAATCTACGTAATTTTATCTGTAATCTATGTAATCTATCTGTAATCTATGTAATCTTATCTGTAATCCTCGCTGTAATCTGTGTAATCAGCTAACCAATTTCGTCGATGTAGTCGTTATACAACGCCCCCCCTACCTCAATTTCCAAAGGATGCCACAGAAACCTAGACAGAAACCTATATAGTGTGATTGGTGTGTTCCGAAGGGCAATCCGCTAAGGAAAAAACATACGAAGATTACAAAATTTCTGAAATATCTTGTAATGTATCTGCAGATTTCAATATCAATTAAAAAAAGATTACAAATTTCATATAAATAAACAAGATTACAATATCTTTCAACAGATTACAAAACATTTCAGGAGATTTCAGTTATTTTAGTAGATTTCAATGATTATTTAAGATTTCAATAGGATTATTAGAAATTAAAAGAAGATTTCAAAATTTCTTAATAAGGTTTCAAGGAATACGGGAAGATTACAATAAGTTTTGAATGTCCATTTGAACAAAAATAATTGAATTAACTTCAAATGTCATTCATTTCATTCATTAACAGTAGTACTTTGATTAAGAATTTCCAGTATCAGGCATTTTTTGGGCAAAAATTGTAACATTCTGATTAAGTTTTTTGTTCGAATGAACGTTAAAAACATTTTGTCATGACAAAAATGATAATGCTATTTTGAAAGTAGGTAAGTATTTTCCCAAAAACTAATAAATAAAAAATATATTAAGCTTTTATTAATACTTGCATTTAATACTTTACTTGTATACAGTGTGTTTAAAAAAGACGCGGCAATATTTAAGGGAGTGATTGCTCAGGTCAGTTTATAAAAAAAGTCCTATAAACATAGGTCCGCAAACGCTTCGTTACCGATCTACAGAATGTGAAATTTCATTAAAAAACAGTAAAAATTAAATTTCTCTAAAACGCAGCCCCTTATTATTACCTACTACAAACAACAGTATGTACCACATTTCAAAAATCAATCAAATTTGATAATTTGAATTTCTTTGTTCAATAATTTAAATTTCTCAATTAAAACAACATTGGGTTTAGGTGCGCAATAAAATGTTTTTTATTTTTTTACTCAATAACGGTGTGACGTACGGTGCGTATAATCTGAGGAAAGCTTTCTTCTTCATAATTGAACAAGGAATTAAAAAATTATATTTTTAGAAAAACCAGCGGGGTCCTATTTTTTTCATTAAAAATAGCTAGTCACTGGTAAGACTAAAAAATCGTTTTGTATTGCAAAGTACGCGTCTGCCATAGCTATTGACAGGCCTAAAATTTCATTATAATATCAAGAGGTTTTGGAGAAATTTAATTTTTACTGTTTTTTTAATGAAATTTCAACATTCTGTAGATCGGTAACGAAGCGTTTGCGGACGTATGTTTATAGGAACTTTTTTTTATAAAATGATCTGGGCAATCGCCCCCTTAAATATTGCCGCGTCTTTTTTAAATACACTGTATACAGGTAAAGTATTAAATACAAGTGTTAATAAAAGCTTAAAATATTTCTTATTATTTATTTTTTGGGAAAATGTTTATTTTATGTTACTTCTATTTTTTTATTTTTATTAGTTTATTGGATTATTATATTTTTATCTTTCAATAAAAATATATACTTACCTACTTTCAAAATGGCGTTATCATTTTTGTCATGACAAAAAGTTTTTAACGTTCATTCGAACAAAAACTTAATCAGAATGTTACAATTTTTGCGTAAAAATGATACTGGAAATTCTTAATCAAAGCACTACTGTTAATGAATGAAATGAATGACAGTTGAAGTTAATTCAATTATTTTTGTTCAAATGGACATTCAAAACTTATTGTAATCTTCCCGTATTCCTTGAAATATTATTAAGAAATTTTGAAATCTTCTTTTAATTTCGAATAATCCTATTGAAATCTTAAATAATCATTGAAATCTACTAAAATAACTCTGAAATCTCCTGAAATGTTTTGTAATCGGTTGAAAGATATTGTAATCTTGATTATTTATATGAAATTTGTAATTTTTTTTTAATCGATATTGAAATCTGCAGATACATTACAAGAGATTTCAGAAATTTTGTAATCTTTGTACGTTTTTTCCTTAGCGGATCGCCCCTCGACCCTAGGCGTTATCATTTTGTAATATATATTTTAGAAAGAATATCTTTTTACTTAAATATTTTTCCAAAAATGTATGTATTTTATTACAGTATTATTTATTATTAGTATTACAAAATATTTATATTATATAAAAAACATTACAAATATGTAAAACGACTCTCGAAGAAACTGTGGAAGCAAATACGTTTTCTCATAAGCAAAGCTTTCTTTACAACGAAAGACTGCAGATGTGCCTCGTTGCAGTGTTATCGTTGCTATTACTTTCGCCTTTCATCTGCATTCATGGCGATTTAGAAACGACGGATGAATTTAAAAGAGATCGCGAAATTTTAATGTTCCCAGAAACGAACCCATTTATTAAGAATTACACGTAATTTTTACAGAACTAGATT
Source organism: Anoplophora glabripennis (assembly GCF_000390285.2). Classification (NCBI taxonomy): domain Eukaryota; kingdom Metazoa; phylum Arthropoda; class Insecta; order Coleoptera; family Cerambycidae; genus Anoplophora; species Anoplophora glabripennis. The sequence goes on along the minus strand of NW_019416384.1, from coordinate 814,888 downwards.
GATTTAGTCATGATTTAGTTAGTTTCACGTATCAAAATTAAATGATTCTCTTCGAATTCAAAAATACTGGCGTAACATTCACATGGAATGAAAACCGAACCTTCTTATTAAACTGCCTTTGATATAATGTATACCTACTATTTGAACTGTTTTATAATATGTATTAAGCCTCGCTATTTGTCACAACAGAAACTTTCGACTTCCACCCATTACTTAAAACTTTTATTGCCTTATTAGAAAAACCACGGCCACATCCCTTGGCATTTGTCATCGCGTTTCCATTAGAAGTTTTCCATTTAGACGTGACGCAGTAAACGCCCCCCAGAATTTTAATTTCTGCTCGAAGAAACGCGATACGGCCTTTATGTCGTCGCCGGCTTTGTTAATAGACTGTAAATGACTACTCTGGGTGTACATTTGGAAAAACTGGAATAAGAATAATTATTAATGTGTAAGGGAACACGGGACCTTAATTCTAGCGGCGGCGGTCTTTCCTGAGAGCGTACATCTGAGGGAATATTTAATTTCACCACCCGCTTATTGCTTTCAAACGTCTCGGGGTCCGTAAGAATTGTCTCCATACCCTCTGCGTTTAAATTGAAAAGAAAAACATATCCTGTTTTAAGCTTATATTTTTCTTTAAAACATTACGAGCTGTAAAAATACAACCAGGAAAATATACAGCCATTTACGTTTGAAATTTATCAGCAGCGTGCTTAATTTAACATTGTTATTGTTCAGATTAGTAAAAAACTGATTTCTATTAAAAAGTTAAATAATATAACGAAGAAAAATACATTACAAAAGAAGTTTATGCGGCCTTATTATTTGACTTGTTGGTTATATCGTTACGAGGTAAAATTTTCTGTTTCAGTACCACCCTAACGAGCAAGATGTGGCGGATTGGTTACCCGTCCGAAGATGAGGCAGCATTCTAAGGAACCCAGCAATCTTTAATTTTCTGTCGATTCCCCAGCCCAGTAGACAATCACAATAATTTAACGTCAACAGTGTTATATTTTCGTGCATATGAACCTGTTATTGTTGCTGCTAATATTTTAGTCCCAATAAAGCATGTTCGTGGCCCATTCCACAAAGGCAGTGATTTTATTTCTCATCTCGTCGATACTTATACAGGGTGAAAATTGGTCATATTTATAAGGAAGCTAGCTACCTTTGGCCTTTAGAAACACCTATCATATGAGTTTGTTTTATTTTAAAACAAGTGTGAAATGCCGATTTACTTGGTGCTTATTATTCTTTAGGGCATTTGTTGTAGTACTAGGGTAAAACTATAACCCATGTAATTACTGTTTGTCGAAAACGATTCGGCGACCGCAACCGCAACAGACGCCGCACAATCTACGTTTTAATCATCTCCACCATCAGTCGATAACAGGTACAAAATATATACGTTTACACAGAGAATAATAAAAAGCGATATCTGCAATGTTCGTAGTTTTTATTTACGGTCTGTTTGCAAAGAACAAACACTCGCGCTAACCATTGTGGTAACTTGGAGGAAAGCTCAGCCAATTTGCACTGCAAAACGCGATGCTGCTGCTTATAGCAAAATTTTAAGGAACGAAGTTCTTTTCAGTGCCACTCCTGTACCGTATTTTAATATTAAATGTTTATTAGATCTGTATCTTTAGTAGGAAAAGTACGAAAGTCCTGACTGTGTTACTATGTTGGTAAGTAGGTACAAGTAGCTCTTTCCTCCTTTCACGTTTATTTTTTCACACGCCGTGATATCGTTAAAACTTTTTATCTGAAAGGGGCACTGCTGAAAATTTTCTGAGTTTCTGTACATCAGCACAGACGCAAAGATCACGTCCCTTCCCTTATAATCCCATTTAAAATGCCCCTTCCTGGCTAATAAGTGAGAAAAAAAAGGCCCAACGAATATAAACACGCTCTAAATATTTACACGTATATTTTCGACGGCCCCCAGCCGGCATTCCAGACACGTAGGTTTACAAATATTACCACAACAGCCTAGTGAAATTCTTAAATTAAATTTACAAGGCAATCACGTCGCGGTACCTAACGCTATCGGAATACACTTTTGACATGATCGCTGAGAGGGATCGAACGTTTTATGGAAAATATTAGAGACTGGAATAGAGATCAGCGCCAAGGAGAAAGTGTAGGAAATGAAAACGTAATATTTATACTACTGCGAGAGATTAAAATGCCGAGTATGGAGATTAGCCTGTCTTTATCAGGTGCTGCGCTTATAAATGTAACAGAGTTAACTGCGGGTATAAAAATAGAAAAGTGTTACATTTCTGAGAGGAAATATGGAAAAGAACGAGATTGTTTGAACCTAAAATATAAATAATATAGCACCCAGCACCGAATATCTGAAGTTTCGCATTATTCTAGAGTTAACTGCTACTTTAATAAAAGTAGCAGTTCTGAAAGTCAAAACGGCAATAGCGGAGCGATAATTATTCGCGAGAAGCAAGAAAACAGTAGCACCCTCGGTATTTACCTTAATTTCGATTCCCACATATTTCGTCGATGCCAGGGTCTATCATAATAGTAATTACGACAATTAAAGACCAGAAACTTTGGAACTCGCTAATTGCCGACGCGGTTTGAGAAGCCCAAGCAATCTCAACTGGAAAGGTATTTAGAAGTAAACTTTTTACCTCGGATGTCTTTTCACGCGTCGCGTTTTCTGCATTTTCGCTTTTAATTAACTTTTACTGCACGCCCATAGCTGCCTGGATTGTTAATTTCATGGAAATCGTCTAATTAGAATAATTACCAGGTTTAACACGACGATTTCTTGTTAGATGGATTCATTTCTTCTATAGGTACAACTTATTGGTAAACTATTCTTAAATTAATAAGTAACTACCCATCGGTACTAAATTCAATAAATGTACATGCCAAACAATTTTTATAAACAGTTATTTTTAAATAGTCTTGAACAATGTACAAGAGACGGAAACAAAATTTAGAAATGTTTTGCTAATTTTGGCCCTTTTACTGTAAAACACACCGCAATAAATTAAATATTTAACCGAGTTTGGGCTGTTTTAAGCTATTATGAATTTGCTAATAATGTATAGATAAAGTAATAAAATGTACATGTTAAAATGGAGTAACGGTAATCCTTTCCCGGTTTCTGTTTTTTTTTTGTTGATTTAACAGAAAACAATCGCTACGCGATTTATCGCAAATTTAGTGAAAGGCTTATAAACACAATTAGACACGCCAAAAATAAACCAAGGCTTTATAAGACGACTACCCGACGTATGTCACGTAATTCTAGTGTTAGGACAAAAAAAAGCAGTAACTAAACGCTTAAAAAAAATTATTACAACATTTAGATTTTAAATTTTTTCACCGAAACATATCTATCTGCATTAAGTTATGAAGCGGCATTTTCGTGTCGGCTTCTTTACAATCAGTTGTGCTAACATCAAATATTATTTCAAATATCCGGTAAAAATTAATAAGCAAGCTTGTCCTTTTTGCATGACCGTGAAACCGAGGTATACATATTAGATAGATGTTTGTCGAGCACATTTTTTGTGGTAATAAAAAAAACACTATTCTGTAGTAAAGCTGCACTGAAAAAATATTACCTGTAATTTGCGGTATGAATCGTTTAAATTTAAATTACTTAATTAATTATGTAGAATTATTATTGGCCAATGTGTTATTAAATAACGCTTTACTAATGTAATATATACAATTAAAATGAAATGGGGACAGGTTGGTGAAAATTTTGAGGTAAATTTAATTTTTTGAATGTAAATATACCTATAGTACGATCATATTCGATGCAAAGTAATAAATCATTGCCTGTCAAGGGAACCAATGAAGTACGCCTTTAAGGGTTTTACAAATTGAATAATTTCTTTATACATTATGAAGGGACGAGGGGATCAGTTCAGGTCTGGCACCCTTGTTGCTACAAAAATTCCTTTATTCTCATAAACTATTTATTTTAAATATAATTTATTATAAATCCAATTTGTTTTTTAAATTCCACATATGTACTACATTTTACCTCTGTACGCGCCACTGTTGTTTACTTGTTTTTTGGAAGCGCTCTCTAATTGACGGCAAAGCTCGCCAGGTTAGTATTTGACGTATAACCGACCAGTTCGTACACTCGATGCACCTGGGCGACTGCAGCTACTACGAAAACATAGTCGGTATTTTAGATTTTACATTGAATTTCACTTTAAATTTGAAATGATTTATCTTACGCCTCCTAAAAATGATGACACGATTTTCCTTTGATAAAAGGCCGACAATTTTTTGCTCTACTTTGCATCGTATACGATCCTACTATACATCACTATTATTAATCAACTTTTTCTCACTATTTAAGTCATGCTTAAATAAATATGTAAAGTTGCATTAATGTGCAAGTAGTTTTTAACGCAGTTTAAAATATCAAGTACCTATGTCGTGTTTTATGTTCTCGATTAAAATCTCCTCACAAATGGAAAAAAATACCTGGCAGACACTAATCAAGATCGCATTTCTGTAATAAATGAGAGAGCAGCTCCGACTTTATTTTTGCGCTTTGGTAAGTAATTAAACTCGAAATGAGCAGAAATGAGGAAAGTTTATTGCGGGATTTTTATCAGAGCTAACCTAGATAGAGCGCATACCGCAGGTGTCCGATATCAAACCGCTCCGCACTCATTTGTGTTGAAGACAATACGGAGAACCATCAGCTCGATCGATGTTATTAACTTAATGACAAGTCTGTGTGTCCTCGCTCCTCTAATTTTACGCCCCTCGAATTCTGATTAAAAAACGGGAAGTGTTGGCTTTGGCTCCTTCCCGGATGATAATTGGGGGTAGAATTTCTGGATATATCGATATAAATAGTCGCGTGGAACGATTACCTTCACAAAGCGACGGCCGATATCTAATTGTCGACCATAAAACATCGGTACAATCAGCGAAACGCTGATTAAAATGTTATAAATAAGGTAGAAAGTTAATGGCGGGACATTGAAACATAATAGTGGAAGGAGGATGGACCATTAAAAATGGATTTACACAAAGTATAACACAAGATGTGTCATGGAATACACTTATAGACAGTTTATATTCTTGTCCTACAAAAAAATATAAAAAATGCAGCATTAGTGGATGGCAGGACAATTGATAATGATCATAATTCGTGTTTCTAAGAAACTTTTTATGAACGTCGTCTTAGACTTTCTAACGAATTATGCCCATTAAAAATGGAAGGACATCACACATTTAGGGCTAGGTCATGATGCACACATATCTTGAGATTATTTTTATTTATTTGTCGACCTTAATTTGCATTAGTGATAGATAATTCGTTTTATTATACGAAACTGCCATCGGTAATAAAAGTGCGAAGAAAGGATATTAATTGACCTTAGTTTTTTTTTTAACAGAAAGAGCCGAGAGATGCAACCAGTAGTAATTAGATAGAGGGTAGACCAATTTATCATATTGCTATTCCAATTAGTTTCTACAATTAACGTTATTACCTAGAAAATTGCTCCTTATTTTTGAAAAAAAAAACACTATAGAAACAGCTATTTCTAGACCGTATAAGGAATCATAAACACTCGTATTTCAGTTTAAACTCGCTCTCTAATTGTCAGGAATTCAACCCACTGAAGAAAAATGGAGCTTTGGTTATAAAATAAAAATTGTAATAAAAAGTAGCAAAATGTTAACTTTAACCTTTTTTCTGTTTTGTTGTGTAAAGTGTATTTGTCAAATTTTGTTAATGGAAATTACATTAGCAGACAGAAAGATTTTCTAGGCTCTTATTTTAAGAACATGGACCGTTCTAACATAATTATGTCCAATTAAAAATTAAAAACAAAAAATGGAGGGGGCGAACTGTTAATTTTACCGACTTGCACCAAGAGGGCATTATCGTTGGCAAATTTTTCAAGGAACTTATTTTTTATACAGGCAGGTTACGATCGTCGCCTATGCAAAAATTCTAGCTTGTTAACCATTGGGCATATTCCGTCCCTGGCGTTCTGGACATAATGAAATTTCACTTACTACATCAAAAACAAGCTGTATGCATGTGTTATCGATCATCAAATTTGCATCATGCTGAAATTAATAGTTAAAGAGATCGTAAATTAAAATATATTTTTAATTTTTACCTTTAAGGGCCCGTAATTTGTTAACGAAGGAGCGTATGAAAAGAATTTATATGAAGAACTGATATTATTTTAACCTCATCTATTTGTACTCGACTTTTTTGTATCAAGTACCGGGACACCTGTTTATCTCAAACCGAATAAATAAAGAACGAAAACTGTACCACAAATAAGTAACTTCAAACAGTCAAATCTCGAATTTAAAACTAAACGAAGTCACGTGCCTAAAGATCTGAAGTCAGTCCTACGCGGCAGGACCTCGGAACCTTGAAAGAACCAAGACCCATCCTACTCACGACAACAACAACAATACAGACACGAACTGGGTTACCACCACAGGCCAGGAGGCCTAGTTCGCCATCTGATATTGACCACTTTCATTGCTGAATGCAATCACTCTCTCCTGAGCGGGGTGTTCGGGTTAGAGCTCAGATCCCAGTGGGCTGCGGACATGTTAGTGCTATGGGCGATATTGCTTCGCTCAAACTGCTGTGGCTGGTAGCGATCGGGCTGCTCTTCTGTGGGTCAATGCCGGCCGCGCGGGCTGTGCAACACCAAGGTAACTACCGTTTGCGGCGTGGCAAGTGTGTGCATGCGTGTGCGGCCTTGAAGGATCTTATCCTGGCCTTCCCGCTGGCGTACAACCAAAAAGTAAAAGTGATGGGTGTGTGTCGATTGGAAATGTGCATCGTTAAGGCGGCGGATGCGACGGTACCTTCTACTTATTTTGAGACGTTAATGAGAATGATAATGAAAAAAACATAAAAATTAAAGTCACTTCCATTCTTACGATTTATTATCATCCATAAATAGACAACAATTTTGTGTATTAATTTAAGATCAAATAATTTACTAATTTCTTTGGCTGTGTAAGGCTTCTAATTTCTAGTGTTTTCACGGGGATCCTACAACTAGTGTTAACATTAAATAAATTCAAATCACAATTATCTGTCCAGAACTGAAAAAGAATCCATATCAAAAAAATGTTAAAGAAAAGGAGAAACATGTAACCAGAACAAAAATTACTACTGCATACACTTTTCATCTACAAAAATATGTGTATAGAAAGAAAGAAAAATATTTATGTACGTGTACCAAGAACAGTTTATTATGCAGACAAACAATATACGTAACAAGCCTTAACAAGAAATTTAAAGACCTCTACCTTTAGCAGAAACCGCCAAGGTAACGAATTGTGGATGTGACCTTATCGCAACTGTTATGTCTTTTCTGGCATGCACGTGTTTTTGGGACATTTCTATCAAACTCATACATCTGTCGACTAGAGGTTACGTCTCAATAATGTACTCGTTTATATTCTGAAACAAGGTCGACTGCAAATATCTCTAAAACTGATGATTAATTGCCATTTTCTATGTAACAAATAATATCTGTTAAAGACATAACTCTAGACAGACATAATGGAACTACATAATGTTTTATTAATGTTTTAAATTACCTTTTCTCTAAAATTATATACATTTTTATATCAAGCTATATTATAAAGGAAAGTACTATAATATTAACGTCGTTACAATCCATAATTAGCTATATTAGTAATATATGTATGTATAATTAATGTTACGATGAAAAACATTAATTCTTGCAAATGTAAATAAACTCTTCCACATTTTTAGTTATCAAAATCATACCAATTATTCTTTCTAAAGCTTTGACTAATCCTTATAAATTCAAAGACTAAAAATATCTGTTGATATACCTGCTAGTGTAAAATTAATAGTTACGAGAAATAATGTGAATCTAATGTTTAATTATACTCAAGTAAAAACACTGCGATTGCAAAATATTTTGTTTACCAGTTAATTGTATACATTAATGTTTATGTCACTTGAACGAATTTTTAATGTTATTGAAAAGTGAAAATGTATTTACTTATTACGTCAATAATTGACCTTAATTTAATATAAATATAAAATAAAAGTACATAATTATTTAAATTAAATTATAAATGTTATTACACACTTTTCATTTTTAATTAGCAGAAAATAAGTAAAATGTTTACATATTTGTAATCTCGTCTTTAATAATATTGGTGACTCCCACTCATATTTACTCTGGTGCCATAGCATTTCTAGCGTTCAAAATTTATGCTACATAAAAAACTCTACTATTAGTCACTATTTTTATTCAATTTAATTACTTACGTTATACAGAAAAAAAGATGACAAGAATGAAGCCTCTGTGTTGTCTTTTAAATTAGAAACTGAATTGTTTTGGGGAGATATGCAGGAATGTCCAAAGCCATAATTAACGAAATAATAATGTTAAATGTTTCAGTTGAATGAACTTTAATAATCAAAATAGGCTCTTATGAATTGTAGAACGACCAGCTTCTAAAATAATTTACCTGTTTAATTTTTCTGCATTACCAATTTGATGGCTCAAAATATTCGTAAGTATTTGCAATAATTCTGATATCCTTGAAATATTTACCTAAAGTAAACTTTTTGTTTTATATTACGTTTTTCAAATAGAAATCTTGTTTTCCAACTTGGCACATGTTCTTCCAAAGTAGAATTTTCTACAGTGAAGAGATATTGTTTTTACGCAGTTACAAAAAGAAGACAACGGAAAAACGAAGCGTTCTAAGACCGTTGTTACATGATATTTTCTTCACAGAGCAATGTTTTCTATTGACTGTCGAAGTCACAAAAATGTGACTCACCCTGTGAAACAGATACTTCCTTGTTGTTGTCCTTAGAGCATTGGTCTTCGTAGTAAAATGCAGAAACCGGCCATATCATCAGTATTAAGTCCCGTATTAGCATATCTCTTGGGTTGTTTATTTTGATATGAATATCTCCATGCCCTGCAGAGGTCGGCCCAAGATTGCTTCTATTTGTAGACCGTTACGCTCCGGTAGCGAGTGAAAGTGGAAATAATGGACGAGGGGGACGATTTACTGTGAGAAACGCAACCTGTTGAAAGGCTTTAATGACTTGAGCCTATATTTTGAGGCGCTCAAAAAAGACGTGATGACAGGATTATAGTGATTAAGGCTGGCGTTTTATAGACAAGAAATCGCACTTCTAGTAAGTCAAATAGAACAAAAAATCCGTCTAAAATAGAAATGTTAGAAAATACAAGGAAACCTTTGATTTTTCGCAGTGAAAGGTCACGGAAAACGTAGACATTCTTGTAACATCCTTTCTTGTTTTGTAGAGAATATTGTAAAAATACTCGATACTCTAAACTATCTTATACCCTGGAGAAAACTCGTATAACTAATACAGTGAAGAGATATTGTTTTTAATTTGCTTAGATTTTCTAAAATTCTCGTCAAAAGACTGCTATGAATTCACTGAAAATTACGCATAAGCGAGGGAAGACTTGTATGTTTATTGGGTCAAAAATGTAGCTACTTGCGTTAGATTTTTTTCTATATCTACGTATGATTTTTTTTTGTATAGAATGTGGCAGGAGTGTTCGAAGATCTAGGCAGCCTAGGTTTGGAGCGATTGGTCGCATCATCCATGGAAAGCAGAGTGTACGCGGTGCTTGGCCCTGGCAGGTAAAATGTAGTTTATAAAAATAAATAATACCTGAATAAAAAGCTAAAACTTACTTTTTTACATTTTATTATTAGCTCGTGTAATTTTACTTTATTTTGAGGGTGTTCATGTAATTTAAATAAATTATACAAATTTGCCATCAAATTTTCTCAAATGAAGTCAATATTTTGGAAAATTTTTTGTTTATCTTTATAGCTAAAAGTTTTTATTGAAAAAAGTTGCCAAGTTCGGAATTTTTTTTATTTTCTAAAATCATAATTAAAGCAAAATTAAAATTAAACAAAAAAAAACTACGTAATTCCTAAAGCATAAGAATAATTTATTCTATCTTGTCTGGTCGACAAATTTTAAACGTATCGAGCCTGTGTCAGCAAAGCATTAAATCTCTCTGATCCCTTTCTCTCTCTATCTGAAGATATCCCTTCATATTAAAACTGACAATATATTTTCATCAGCCCGGGGGTAAATAAGATGCACGGTTACTATCTTCTGTCCTTATTTGGTTCAATCACCTGCGAAGATCCTTTCCATAGATTTCCATCTCCAGTTGTACACTTCCGTGAATTATTACTGAAAATCAGACAAACTTTCTTTCATGTATTGATGAAAATTAAAATATATGTTTACAAAACACTGTTTTGTCGAAAATTTCATAAATAGCAATGTTTCCCTCTATTTTCGCGTTTATCCAGACAGTGTTGTGATGCTCTTAAGTGGAACGGCAAATACCAGGAAGATTTCTAATTCCTCGTATAAAAATGAGTCGCGTGTGGAATGCGTTTCATTTAAGTTTGAACGTTAGAGGCCTACCCTCAAATATTTATCTGCTGCAAGAAACTTGAGGACTTGTCGTGTTTAATATATCTGAACGTAAAAATAATTTCATCAAGTTAAATAAGACGCCCCAAGTAAAGGGTAAGTAATTAATATTATTAAATATTACCGTATCGAGTTCTTCTCGAAGTCTACAAAGCGACATTCGAAGTTTGGATCAAAAGTTCGGCGTGGGTGCGGCCTGGAATCATTTCTATTTGAAGGCGGTTATAAAATCTGGGATATTTCTTTTATCAGTCAGTTCTGCTTCCACGTAAAAATCTGTATATTCTTAGGCGTGATTTTATAAAGGTTATCGAAACAGAAATATAAATATTATAATAAAGTAACAGTTTATAGAACGAGACCGAGTTGAATTGCGATCTGAACCTCATTTTTTTACAATGTACCTCCTGTTTTGTTCATTTCAGGTCTCCCTGCAGCTCCTACACCCCCAGTTTGGATTTCTAGGTCACTGGTGTGGGGGCGTTATGATATCTCCCGAGTGGCTCCTGACTGCGGCGCATTGTATCCACAAGTAAGTTTTCTATTGTTGTGTAGCACACTGATATTTATGACAGCAACGAGACTAAATTATAATTTATTGTTAATTATTTAAACCGATTCCGACAAGGTAAAAGGAGTGTAAGCCGTTACAGCACCGTTTACCGGCTATGCCATTTAATGAATCTCACTTTCGTTCATTTCTTGCACCNATTGTAAAAATACTCGATACTCTAAACTATCTTATACCCTGGAGAAAACTCGTATAACTAATACAGTGAAGAGATATTGTTTTTAATTTGCTTAGATTTTCTAAAATTCTCGTCAAAAGACTGCTATGAATTCACTGAAAATTACGCATAAGCGAGGGAAGACTTGTATGTTTATTGGGTCAAAAATGTAGCTACTTGCGTTAGATTTTTTTCTATATCTACGTATGATTTTTTTTTGTATAGAATGTGGCAGGAGTGTTCGAAGATCTAGGCAGCCTAGGTTTGGAGCGATTGGTCGCATCATCCATGGAAAGCAGAGTGTACGCGGTGCTTGGCCCTGGCAGGTAAAATGTAGTTTATAAAAATAAATAATACCTGAATAAAAAGCTAAAACTTACTTTTTTACATTTTATTATTAGCTCGTGTAATTTTACTTTATTTTGAGGGTGTTCATGTAATTTAAATAAATTATACAAATTTGCCATCAAATTTTCTCAAATGAAGTCAATATTTTGGAAAATTTTTTGTTTATCTTTATAGCTAAAAGTTTTTATTGAAAAAAGTTGCCAAGTTCGGAATTTTTTTTATTTTCTAAAATCATAATTAAAGCAAAATTAAAATTAAACAAAAAAAAACTACGTAATTCCTAAAGCATAAGAATAATTTATTCTATCTTGTCTGGTCGACAAATTTTAAACGTATCGAGCCTGTGTCAGCAAAGCATTAAATCTCTCTGATCCCTTTCTCTCTCTATCTGAAGATATCCCTTCATATTAAAACTGACAATATATTTTCATCAGCCCGGGGGTAAATAAGATGCACGGTTACTATCTTCTGTCCTTATTTGGTTCAATCACCTGCGAAGATCCTTTCCATAGATTTCCATCTCCAGTTGTACACTTCCGTGAATTATTACTGAAAATCAGACAAACTTTCTTTCATGTATTGATGAAAATTAAAATATATGTTTACAAAACACTGTTTTGTCGAAAATTTCATAAATAGCAATGTTTCCCTCTATTTTCGCGTTTATCCAGACAGTGTTGTGATGCTCTTAAGTGGAACGGCAAATACCAGGAAGATTTCTAATTCCTCGTATAAAAATGAGTCGCGTGTGGAATGCGTTTCATTTAAGTTTGAACGTTAGAGGCCTACCCTCAAATATTTATCTGCTGCAAGAAACTTGAGGACTTGTCGTGTTTAATATATCTGAACGTAAAAATAATTTCATCAAGTTAAATAAGACGCCCCAAGTAAAGGGTAAGTAATTAATATTATTAAATATTACCGTATCGAGTTCTTCTCGAAGTCTACAAAGCGACATTCGAAGTTTGGATCAAAAGTTCGGCGTGGGTGCGGCCTGGAATCATTTCTATTTGAAGGCGGTTATAAAATCTGGGATATTTCTTTTATCAGTCAGTTCTGCTTCCACGTAAAAATCTGTATATTCTTAGGCGTGATTTTATAAAGGTTATCGAAACAGAAATATAAATATTATAATAAAGTAACAGTTTATAGAACGAGACCGAGTTGAATTGCGATCTGAACCTCATTTTTTTACAATGTACCTCCTGTTTTGTTCATTTCAGGTCTCCCTGCAGCTCCTACACCCCCAGTTTGGATTTCTAGGTCACTGGTGTGGGGGCGTTATGATATCTCCCGAGTGGCTCCTGACTGCGGCGCATTGTATCCACAAGTAAGTTTTCTATTGTTGTGTAGCACACTGATATTTATGACAGCAACGAGACTAAATTATAATTTATTGTTAATTATTTAAACCGATTCCGACAAGGTAAAAGGAGTGTAAGCCGTTACATCACCGTTTACCGGGTATGCCATTTAATGAATCTCACTTTCGTTCATTTCTTGAACTTGCTCTCCTCACATTTTTCACAGTCCCATTATGGCGAGGTCCTCGGCCGCCACTTGCACCATACGGGTTTCTGTGTTGGCACTACTGACCTACTTCCCCTTACTCAATCAGAATGCGCGCAGGAAGCTGGCTTGATGTCGACAATCATTAAGGACTTTTTTATCTGAGATACAATGCGAGCTTTTATTTATAAATACTGTACCTGTAAAATGTACCGTATCAGTAATTAATAAGTTTCTTCAAACACAGGGACTGTAATCGGAGGCGGATTGGCTATGCGGGAACTCGGGAGGTTTCCCGATGGGCCGCGGTCATTTTGGCCCGGTCCGCGCTGTAGAGGGATGAAATATATTTTTGAAATAAAAATTTAAAAAAAAAATTGAAAAAATATGAAAAAAAATTGAAAAACAAATATTGGAAAAAATTTTGAGCAAAAAATTTGGAAATAAATGAAAAAAGTATATATTACACACCTAGGGCAGTAAAATAAGAAATGTCGACTTCACCTTGGCCGACAATTACGTGTGATCTGAGGCTTAAAAGCTCCAGGTTTTCACAAACTGTGTGAGAAATGGGTCATATATGAACCAGAAATAACTCCTCAAAAACTAAGAGATGAATTAACAAATTTAGCACACCAGTGGAAAAAACTTGTACAAACTCCATTGGACGAGTATGAAACATGTCAATGTGATGAAAGTGAAAGTGAAGAAATAGACTAGGCGGTATCTGATTTGGTTTGGGTGAATCGTATATCCACAGAGATTTTTGGCTTTCAAATATCACTAGAAATGAACATTTTTCTATGCGCATAAAAAAACATGGGCTTAACTTTTGGCGGCACAATATGTTAAAAAAATTCGAAAAATGTCATATTTTTCTTCCTATTTAATTATGTATCTTTTCAAGAGTTGATTTTAGGCGAAAATGGAAGAGGAAAAAAATGTTTGTAATTAAATTTTTTACAAAACATGACTAGTTACAAATCGAATGAATCATGATTATTATGGTAAAAATCGAAAAAATCGCAAAAATGGGGTTAAAAAACAATACTTTTTAGGGAATTTTTTTGGTGTATTTAAATTGGGTGTAGGACCTTTATACTTGGCTCAAGAAAACTTCATGTTATGTAGAATCATCACACCAAATTTCATCAAAATCGGTTCGATAGATTTTGCATAATAATTTTGCAATCCAGATTTTGAAAAAAAAATTGCAAATTTTCAAAATTTTGCACAGCAAAAACCAAGGCCCTTAGATACTTGAAAATTTAATCACATATAGAAGGGCTCTCAAGCTTTCAAACTTTTTTTGAAAAATTCGAATCCGTCAATTAGGAGAGCTCTGGCGCTTGTTTAAACATTGGTCGAATTTTTGTACTTATAAACAATTAGAACTTTGTGAATATTCAATCAAATCAAATTTTTTAAAGCAGGTTTTAAAAGTTCCTGGAAAGACGCTTCTTTTTTAAAAAAAAACAGATCGATTGATCAATTAGTTACGTAGTTATAGCCGATTCAATTTCGAGCAGGCCGAAGCGGCCGCGCTCTCTGCTTCCCCCACCACCACCACCCGTACGATTTTATTGAATTTCTCGCTTGCATAAATAACTTTAAACACGTTTTAAAGTAGGTTGCCAATGAAGAAAAGTATTGTAATCTTAGACCTGGTAAGTACTCGGAATACCAAAGGTATTTTTCGAAAAATTAGCCCGGATGTCCCAGTACATTTAGTGTAAATGACGGCTATAACTACGTAACTAATTGATCAATCGATTTTTTTTTTTTTTAAAGAAGCGTCTTTCCAAGAACTTTTAAAACCTGCTTTAAAAAATTTGATTTGATTGAATATTCACAAAGTTATTCTAATTGTTTATAAGTACAAAAATTCGACCAATGTTTAAACAAGCGCCAGAGCTCTCCTAATTGACGGATTCGAATTTTTCAAAAAAAGTTTGAAAGCTTGAGAGCCCTTCTATATGTGATTAAATTTTCAAGTATCTAAGGGCCTTGGTTTTTGCTGTGCAAAATTTTGAAAATTTGCAATTTTTTTTTCAAAATCTGGATTGCAAAATTATTATGCAAAATCTATCGAACCGATTTTGATGAAATTTGGTGTGATGATTCTACATAACATGAAGTTTTCTTGAGCCAAGTATAAAGGTCCTATACCCAATTTAAATACCCCAAAAAAATTCCCTAAAAAGTATTGTTTTTTAACCCCATTTTTGCGATTTTTTCGATTTTTACCATAATAATCATGATTCATTCGATTTGTAACTAGTCATGTTTTGTAAAAAATTTAATTACAAACATTTTTTTCCTCTTCCATTTTCGCCTAAAATCAACTCTTGAAAAGATACATAATTAAATAGGAAGAAAAATATGACATTTTTCCAATTTTTTTAACATATTGTGCCGCCAAAAGTTAAGCCCACGTTTTTTTTATGCGCATAGAAAAATTTTCATTTCTAGTGATAGTGATATTTGAAAGCCAAAAAGCCAGAAGTCTCCGTGGATATACGATTCACCCAAATATGGCTTTTTGAAACAGATACCGTCTGGACTAAAATCACAGAAGATGAAACTGATGAAACTCAACAGAAATATAAAGGAAAAAATAAAAAGAAACATGAGCCATGTAAAAGCTGCATCATAATATGTTGTTACAGGATTTTAAATAGATACAATCTATTGACAAACGTATTTCCCTTTGCATCAGTAGCATATAAATACGTATTATCTCTATCGTTTACATAAGTAGCTTGTGAGAGATCGTTTAGCACTTTGAAGTTTTTAAAAAATCGTTTGAGAAGTTCGCTGACTCAGGAAAAAGTAGAGACTTTTATGTTAATGGCATTAAATGTAGACATTTTAAATAGTTTGTCATTAGATGATATAATTAATGAATTAGTTTTAATAAGTACACTTTTAAAAATCTCCTTTTATATTAAATTGGAATTTTTAGATTATACTTAGCTCTACAACACGATATTTTCGATTGATACAAAATATATATTTTAATGATTATTTATTTATTAAAAAGAATAATGCTTTAACTTCTTATACCTTCCAACTACTAATCCATTTTAAAAAAAATCTAAATTATTTTAATTTAAGATTTTAATTTTTATCTACAAACAAATTGTGATTAATTATTTTTAAAACAATATCAAATTATCTATGGCTAACTTTTTTCAAATATTTCAAATAAATCATTCACGAAGAGCCTATTTAAAATAAAATAAATTCTGAAACTTTCAAAAAACGGGCCGCTTGATGAATGTTTCCCGGGCCTGTTCATCTAGCCAGTCCGCCTCTGAATACGTTTTTATGTAGAAATGTTGTCAATTGAAAATAGATTTGTCTTGATATTTATTAGTAATTGAAATACTCAGGGATACAATCACCAGTTGCTAATACACGTTAGATTGTATGAAATTAATGTCTGTCTTAATAGAAATATGTAAACAATGATATGATTATTCACGATTTGTGAAAGCATATGTTTCTGTAGTCGATTTGCTTATCGTGATAAACAGTTCTAGTTAGTTTCTTAAGCGGAATAACTTTAACATTGAAATATCACTTTTGCAGTATACAGAGTGTAACCAAGAAAATTTTAAACAGCCTGTAAGAAAAAGATTGTAATTAAGTTTCTCTATATTTATGTTTCTGGATATTCAAAAACTAAACATGTATGATATATTTGAAAGCAAGAGCTTCATCCACTTGCGATCGGCTTAAACGGTGCGGAATCTTGCCACTAAATCAAAAACCCCACAGAAGGAATTACAAATGCTGAGCATCTCTTCGCCAGTGAAATTATTCATGAGTTCCCAAACTGCCTTCTAAGACAATTTCCTCGGGGTTGCGATTGACGAAAAGTTACTCACGCCAAGTTGGATCGCGTCGACGGATGCTAAAGCGTAAAAAATTGACGGACAGATTTTATAATATTCTTGGGAACCGCCTCAGATTAATCGAAATTTAACAGCTATTTAAAATTGTTAACGTCTCGTAAATGAATATGCTGTTTGCACCTTGAACCGTCGAACTTAAACACAAATACTTTTTCGTTTATGATCTAAAAATCAGTAATAGACGTTGCAAGTAATTAAATAGCAGACATTGTTTAATACCTGACTGACATTGTGAATGTTCTTTCCAATGAAGCTATTTAGTGCAACTTTTAATCAATCCTGCACTGTCTCATTGTCGTTTGTAAAACTTCTGTGTACTTTATCTACTATATGAAGATGATCATATCAAAAGACAGAACAAACATTTTTTGTCAGCGGGCTTATACCAAAGTTACTAAATAATTTGTGTTATTTATTTCCTTACTCCTTCCTATAAAAAAAACCTTATTCCCTCTTTCTAGTGACCTGTTCAATTTGCCACTTGCCGCCCTGTGGACCGCCGTCGTCGGCGACTGGGACAGAGACGTCGAGGAATTCTCCGAGCAGAGGATCCCCGTAGAAGAAATCATCCTCCACGAGCGGTTTCACAATTTCCAGCACGACATCGGTAAGTAGAACCGTGGCTGTTTCTATCTCAGTCACGGTTTTATTTTAATATCCATACAGTCGTGACATTATATTAAAACATAATATATAAAAATTGATAAAAAAACGTGTCGTTTTCACTTTACCTCGACATTCGTCACTGTTTTATTCTACAGCTCTTATGAAACTGGCTCGGCCCGTCAAACTGGCGGGCGAAAGTCGCATCCGCGCCGTGTGTTTGCCTACGAAGAGGTTAGGTTACAACCAGACCGATCTCTGCATCGCCACCGGGTGGGGTAGGGACATGGAGGACGGTTTCCTGGCCGGGAAGCTGCTGGAGGCAAAGGTGCCCGTCCACGACAACGCCGTCTGCAGGAAGAAGTACGGACACGCCGTCAACATCAGGTCGGGACACCTCTGCGCGGGACACTTGGACGGGAGCAGCGGAACCTGCGTGGTAAGGATATATTTACGCTGAAACTTGTATGCGCTATAAAAGAAAGCAGTTTAAGGAAATGTCTGTAGTTAAAAAAGTTAAACGTATGCAATTGACTTTATTTTTATTTCATTCAAGTTTCTGCCATTCGGTCCAATATGTATGTACACACCAATCCAATAATAATTTTTATTTAGGCACTTTACTTGTAATAATTTTTAAAATTATTAAACATGCTTATACAAATTTCCTTACCTTTTCGAAATATTTGAAAATAATTGAATTTTTCATCGTCCGAAACTCCGTCCCGATTTCCCAACACAATCTCGGAGTTACAATATAAATGTAAATGCATGAAAATTATGCGTCGGGAATACGGCGTATCTTTACAAATATCATTTTTCCATGCGAAATGAACAGGACTTACGAATGCGCTTGATAAAAAAAACACATTAATACATTTTATGTTCGTATGTTTTCTATTGTGGCAGGTTGGTTTGAAAACGTGCTAATAAAGTTTCCCACGAACCGTCGTAAAACGGTTGTAACGTACATCAACGAGATTTATTCCTCAATACAGTATGTTCTCCGCATAAATTTACATAATTTTTTTGGTATTTGACCCGTTTCTAAGGATCACTTCGCAGAAGAACATTATTTCCTGTTACCCGCCGAATTCGATATGTGTTGTTTTCATTGGATTTTTATTCAAATTTAATTGTCCCGCGTCATCAGGCAAACGTCCGCCGTAAATAACAATGAATAACTGGATACATATTCATATAAATATGTCCTAGAATAGCCGATCTAGTATAAATGATAGACGATTTGCATAAAAGTTGACCGATATTTGTATTCGAAATTATAATATTCTGAAATTCATAAATCACAAACACCTCCATGTATCGTGTATCTACTTTCTTTTATATTTTTGACGTACTTATTGCCACAATTACTAAAAAAAATATTAACATAATTATCAAATAATAAGTTAACATTATCATAGATTATCATATTAAACTAATTAAATAGTTATTTTGTGAGTTTGATGGTCTCTGATGATCAATAAATCATTTTGTTAACAAGACGTTTTAAGGGACACTTAACAAGCGCATTAGTTTGGAATTTCTCTATTTAATAGGTTTGTTTATAAAACTAGAAGGACGATAGTCCGTCTAAATGTAACCGACTTAATGGTTTATATTGTGACTGGAAAAGGAAATAACGCATAAAAAATGAAATTATCTGCATCGCAATAAAAAAATCGAAGACGTAATAGTTAACAGTGCGACAAATAAGGTACAAGCAAGCTAAACAAGAATATAACTAAAATGTACAATATTTACCATGTACCTCTTTGATGTGTGTTTTATTAAAACGATAAATCGTGCCTAATGTGTTTGATATTGCGCCTAGACAAACTGACGTGCATAAATCAGCAAGACAAACAATTATTCAGCAATTAAATTTAAAAGCAAACATAGTATTTATACAGGATTTGTAAATTTATCAATTCAATTTTGCGTACGTTGATTTAAAGATAGGATACAAAGTATTTTACTCGAGCATGTATGTATTTATTCTGTTTCAGGGTGATTCCGGGGGACCTCTACAGTGCGCTATGCGTGACGGCAGGTGGATATTGGCGGGGATCACGTCGTTCGGCTCCGGGTGCGCCAAGCCCGGTTTTCCGGAC
The DNA here is from genome assembly GCF_000390285.2 of Anoplophora glabripennis. Lineage (NCBI taxonomy): Eukaryota > Metazoa > Arthropoda > Insecta > Coleoptera > Cerambycidae > Anoplophora > Anoplophora glabripennis. The sequence continues at coordinate 795,171 of NW_019416384.1, read as the reverse complement.
GTCTACACCAGACTGTCGTACTACTTGCCGTGGATACGTTCGAAAATACGCACCCCGTAACCTCGACTGAATTTGATCCACCGCTGGTGTTGCCAGATTGACAAAGATTTACCCGAAATAGGGGAAATTATCCATCACAGAAGTAAGCTCTCAGAAAATAAGTAAAAAAAAAAAATGTTTTCCACCATTTGCTATGTCAGGGGACTGTACTTGTTATGTAATAATTGTTGGTTGTTAGTTTGGCAGTGGTGGGAACAACAACAATAATGTTTAAGAATTTTCTGCGCATTTAACTATTTAGAATAAATGACGACTTTGTAAATATATGTGAATACTCGCTGCATGATAGTACAAAAGAGTTTTGTTACCTTCTAAAAATAAATGAGTGTCAAATTTTATTGGTGTCCTTGTTCCGTAATTCCACATAACTGCAGGGGGTGGTTTTAGAATGGAAAGCCTTAGTGAAGCCAAAGTTTTGGACTTCAAGGTGTAGGATGCGTTGAAGATTTTTCAGAAGCATCATATTTAGTCATGTATCTACACACTGTATTTTAATCTTCATTGTGCCACTCTTGTATATCTCTTATTTGAAATTGAAACACGTACACATTTTAGCAGGCAGTGATTACCTACAAAGTGGTATTTCTAGATATAGCCGTATTTGATAATTCTAAAGTTAATATCCTTAATAAAACATATTAGCAACTTTTTTACTTAAATTCTATTTTAATATCCCCAGAAATACGTATTTATCAAATATGAATTAAATATCTTTTTCCACGACTATTGTATAATAATGTACCCATTATACGTCTGTTTGCTCGACCTTAATAATACCCATTAATCACGGCAGTGATTAATGAGTCATTAATCACTACTGTCAGATGCTTCCTTAATTTAGCTATAATATTATATTGTTCTGCTACAAACAATCCGTTTTTAAAATTTTATCGTGTAAACCACTAAATATTTTCAATTCAGTGCTGTACATATAAAAAAAAAATTAAAAAAGTGAATTTTCCTAGACCGGATTCGAACCCGGGACCCGCGGTTGGAAGGGAAAGAGCATCTACACTGAGCCATCAGCGACTTCATTTGTGCGAGTCGTATATCTGTTTCTTAACATACCATGTTTTTCGAAACATTTCAAAAAAAACTTCAACAAAAATATTTAGTAGCCGTGGATAAAGTATAGTATTCTACTCCCGTATAATGGGTATTATTCACTCGGTGATTTAGGCCACTCGCCTGCGGCTCGTGGCCGTAAACTTCACCTCGTGAATAATACCCATCATTATACGCTCGTTGAATAATATACTATTAATATTTAGTTTTTTAAATTTGCGAAATCGTCAACTTAAAACTTACGAACGGTACTCAAATTTTGCCTTTTATTTCTTGTTTTTTTTATAAAACTATTAAGTAATTTCTCGAATATATTACTCAATTAGGAGAATACAGCATTACATTAATCTTTTTTTAAGAATTTTTCATAGCTCAGTATTTCGTCTTTCAATTTATTCGGAAAAGTTGGTACTGCTGAGTTTTTATTTTTTAAATCCAAGATGAATTTACCCCACAGTTTTATTCGAAGTGCAATTTTCATACAGTCTTAGAAAACATCCATCCAATCGTGCTGATGCAAATGAAGAAATAGTTGAAAGATATCACGAGAGCAAGTAAGGAAAAAGCGACGACAACTTAAACGAAACCTTTGTGTAACGTATATTAATATACAAACATACAAAACCATTCATAAATAAAAACACTTAAAGCCTAAGAAGTAGACATTATCTCACTAGTCATATAACATGGTACAAATATAAATAATTTGTTTCAGTCTCTATAGAACGTCACAGACGCGCAAACTCTCTCTACAAGGCACCTAGCAGCAATTTATTAACAACAAAAAAAAAATCTATTTACATATCCGAATTTCAGGCTTAAAATACTGGGAGGAGATGTTTATCAGGGGGATGGGGGAATACTCCGAGGCTATGCTCAGCGACCTCGGCACCACCGTCTTCGAGAAGAACAGCGTCAATAGGGCCGCCCCCGAAATCATGGCAAGTCCCATCAACAGCAGGAGGTACTTGAGCACGACCTCCGCCACGGGCAACACGGAAACTATCAGCGTGACTAAATAGTAGACGGTCGTGGGAAGTTCGTTGCAAGTCAGCTCGATCCAGAAGAGGGGGATGGTGAGGTCGTTGAAGGGTCTGGTCTTACTATTGAACCTGGTTTTACCCACTTCCAAGTTGACTTGGATTTTAAGGGTGGACTCGTCCAGGGGCACCCCTAGGTCCGGCTGCACCTTGGCGACGCTGCCGTGGTCCTTCATGTTCGGATTTAAACCGTTGACGGTTGCGAGAATTTCCGGGTCTACGTTAAGGAAGTGCGGCTGCGACAACACGATGGGAATGTCGTAATAGCAAGGGGCGATGGTCTGCAAACCCTTAGCGGGGCATTTGCCGTTGAAACAATAGCACTCGTTCGACGGATTCTCTTCGGGGGAAGCGAACATGTTGTCCTTAAGTTTGTAGTTGTAAGATCTGAATCCCTGAGCGGTGGTGGATTCTTCCACGAATTCCATTTCGACTGGTCGACAGAAGGCTTTCCTGAATATCGTGGGGGCGAAGTCCTTTTTGAGGTGTTTTGGGAAGATGGTACCGTCGAAAGCGCCCTCTACGAGTTGGCATTTCTTGGTGGTGTTGGTGTTCTCGTCTTCTTGTGACGGATCGTATCCCCATTCTTTGAGACCGGGCAGGCCGTTCCATCGCACGATGTGAAACTGGGAATTCTGCTCGTCGTCGGTGAGGAGATAATCGAACTTGGATTTGTGCTTGTCCGGTTCCACGCTTATGGTTACCTCGTTGGTGTTGTCTCGACTAATAAGCTGAAAATTGAAAGAATGTTGTTTTATTAATGATGCTGTGGATCTACCTAATATTTATTATATATCCGCTAATTTATTTATAACGCGAATAAACTCTATGAGATATTTATAACTAACTAAAACCGGAATTTTCTCGTTATTAAGTAAAGCGTAGGTAATATTAAGGAACTGTATAATACACAGCGTATCCGCAGTATCAATGTGTTATTTACAGCATAGTCAGTAGGTGGCATTTTCGACTAAAGTAAATAAATAGTATATTATTCAACGAGCGTATAATGATGGGTATTATTCACGAGGTGAGGTTTACGGCCACGAGCCGCAGGCGAGTGGCCTAAATCACCTATACTTTATCCACGACTACTAAATATTTTTGTTGAAGTTTTTTTTGAAATGTTTCGAAAAACATGGTATGTTAAGAAACAGATATACGACTCGCACAAATGAAGTCGCTGATGGCTCAGTGTAGATGCTCTTTCCCTTCCAACCGCGGGTCCCGGGTTCGAATCCGGTCTAGGAAAATTCACTTTTTATTTTTTTTTATATGTACAGCACTGAATTGAAAATATTTAGTGGTTTACACGATAAAATTTTAAAAACGGATTGTTTGTAGCAGAACAATATAATATTATAGCTAAATTAAGGAAGCATCTGACAGTAGTGATTAATGACTCATTAATCACTGCCGTGATTAATGGGTATTATTAAGGTCGAGCAAACAGACGTATAATGGGTACATTATACAATAGTCGTGGATAAAAGGTTTTAAATTACATGGATAGATTTGATGTTTCTTTTCAAAGAAAAAAAAGTTAATCGGAGCTCACAAAATGACAGGAACTAAAATTGTTTATTTTAGTTTAATAATAATTTATTTCTACAATCATAAATAATCCTATTTTCTACAAAAATATGATAATATTTACTGCGTGACAGTTTCTAGAATAATTTAAAAGCGACGGGGCTTCTAGGAGGTCATACAATTTTACTGCACTTTCTTTTTTCGTTATTAAATTCTACTCGGTATCCTAAAACCCACGCATCTTGAAAGAAATATCAAGAAAACAGTATAATAAATGCCTAAGCAGGACGGGGTAACTGTAAATTCATTCCATCCATAATCCAATAAAAATTCTGTACGATATTATGATCCCCCTGGAAGTCCCGACCTGAATTCAATGGATTTTAGTTATCGATCGAATAGAAAGGGATTTTTAGTTATCATATTTTTTAGTTGGGCATCGTATTTGTGTAATATCTTGTTTAATCAATGTTTACCATTAGGTTTATGTGGTACTTACATCGCGTACACTCTGTACGCTAGACGAATAGTGCTACTGACATTGGAGTACGGAATTTGCGCTTACCCTTTCTAGTAGTCCAAAGGTGCCAAAGTCTATCCAATTCGGGAGGAATTGGTTAGCCACGGTCACCAACTTGTCTTCGTATCCCCACAAAAATTCGTCCACCGTCAGATCAAGAACAGGTTCTGAACCAAGGCTGGCAGCCACCGCAGAAAATCCCATGCTGGTTAAAAATGAGGAGTCTGCCAGGTAAGACTGGATGCCCTGAAATTATACGAATTTATGTATAAATTGCTGCTGAGCAAGGTTAAAATTATTTACTTACCAAAAGAGGAATGTTAGGCACGATCACCCTGTCTAAATTTGGGTCCCCCACAGAATTTTCCGGATCCACTATAAAATCCCGTCTTGGCGAATAGGTCACTGTGCCATCGTCTCCGAAGGTCGCGTTGTTGTTTGTCAAGATCTCCCTAAAACCGGGAAAATAGTTTCAGTCTGGTTCCAGAAGCAACAAAATCGTACCAAATTAAGAAGACTTACTTATAAGAATACGGACCGACTTGCGTAACGTTCATCTTTTCCTCGCCACTCAGGAACTTGTCGACATTGGTGAAGTTGAAGATGTACAATTTCATAACAACATCGTATGGTGGTGCCGACCACAGGTTGAAGAATACCGTTCCCGGTGACAGAGCAAGCAGCTGGAAAAAGCCTTATATATACACATTTGTAAATTATTCAGGGTTTGATCGACTTACCTTTTTCAGTATTAGCTGCACGGGATCATAGACGAAGATTAAACAAGAAGAAACGACCATAAGGAGGCCAACTAAAGCAAGCGACAGTATACCTGCAAGAAAATGAAAGCAAAAATTGAAACAGTAAATTGACGGTGCTAATACAAAAATTACTGTATAAAAACGTAATTTTTGTTTTCACTGATGAAGTGGAAACATAGGAAGTTCGTCTACCGTTTATTTAATCGCATACAAAATATGCATTTTTAGCACAATGTCTGGCGTTTATGTTCCCAAAAAAGATAATACTGGATAACTATTAATTGCTACTGTGGTTTCTATATTTATTGTTTCAAAATGACCATCTGGATTTGCGCAAGAATAGTTTAAGTTCAAGAATTTTGCAGTACAATTACTGCTAGGCATTGGACTGGTATAGACTGTGAATAATCGATTTTCATTGTAGTGTTTTTTTTTTTTTCATAAACCTATAATTCGTAATTTAGCTTTAGTTAACTGTGAAAGAGTATAATTGAAATATTTATTATTTTATATTTACTCTTTGTAAATCTTATCGAAGAAGAAATTTGAAAAAGTATGCTCCAAAACTTACATTAGAAATTTAATAAAAAATAACAAAAAAATTGTCTTTAAAAAAAGTAGCACAACACAAAATAATTTTTCCACATTTTCGACAACCCTTGAACCATCCCCCAATTGAAAACAAACCGTTAACCTTTAAATCGTCTCATTACATTCATGGAGTGTTACATCTTTCCTCGCCCAATGTTACTTCCGACATATTTTATCGCCGTTATTGAAATGTTTATCAAGCTAATAATCATTTCCAATTTCTGCTAAACATGTATAGATTTGCACAACTTCACCTGTTGAGGTGAGGACTTATTTTTTATTCAGTAATGTTAATTCTTTGAACAAACAAAAGTTCGACAAGACGTAGAATCCACTCACGAGAAATATAATATTGGGATCATTTGATGAAATTGTACAGAAAATGTCAACAAGGAAGAGTGAGATTCGTTGTAGTCAACCTCGGTCTTGACACAAGTGTATAATATATATTTTATTCAGTTTGGAGGCCGATAGAGTCGCTTCATCTTGTTTTGACCTTATGTAACACATTCTGTTTAATTTTTAATAAATCAAGTGTTAGATACTCCTTGCCCCAATCATCGAATCCTTGTTTTTGGAAAATGGAACTGAATTTAGTTCTAGTTATTATTTAATTTTATGTCAGCCGTTAAGTTTTACTTTTGGGATCAATATTTCACTGGATATATGTATATTCAGAAACAACGCACTTAATATAGGAAAAAACTCTACAATTACTTTTCTTTGTTGACCATTAAAACACTTAAATTTAGTATCGAATAAAAGTGGACAGAAACATTTCCTCGAGCAAAAAATATATCGACCTTCGTCAGTTTCAATTACAAAGAAAAAAAATAGATAAGTGCTTGACAACACAAAATCTCTAAATGAATTGTTACGGAAGAAAAGAAATAACAGATACAAATTTATAAAATATTTTTATTATTTTCCACCATCAGAAATAAAAACAGTTTTACTGACAAAAATATTAGGAGGTTATGGATTGTTTGCAGGAAAAATATTTATTTTACTTTATTTTATTCCAAAAATATTTGTACAGACGCTTATATCGCTTCCTTGGCTGGTGTCTGAATCATAATTAGTAAATCGAGCCTATTGACGACAGCTTAGATATCGCTAGATTCGCATAATGAATCAAATTATTCAATTGTGATGCAACGAGAATAAAAATGGGATCTATAAACACAACCAGAATGTTAAATAGGCCCGTATTATTATTCATTACTACTTAAAAAAAATATTTTATTTCCTTTATTAAAAAAAATGCTATTAAAATTATTTACTAAAAAAAAATCTAAAGGTTTCTTGTCCCTATAGTCATTAATATTTCTTGAAAAAAAAAATTGTATTGAATGTTATACTCGGCAAAAAAATATAACTTGAATGCACTTCTGTGTAATCTGACTATTCTACTACCGAAAAATGTGTTCGAGCTCTTCGTATTTAAACAAACTGGACAACAAGCATTTCAAAAAGTATACTTACGTCCATTTATTTTATATCTGATTTCCGTCGTCATGTTTACAACTAAATTCCAGTTCCGTCTCGCACCAACAATATCACTGGTGAGTAAATACACAAAGTCCTCAAATGGTGTACACTTTTCACCATATACCGAACGGCGGTATTAGCACAATATAGTTTTTCTTCAATAATGAGCTAAAAAGTATCCCCGAACGGTTTTAAAGAACACGCGACGCTACGCGTCCCTCGCGTGGTGGGGATATGACGTCTTCTGCTGAAGTCACTGAAGAATCAAGCGTCGAGCACCGCATCACCTTACCACAATCCAAGCGGACGCTGCAATATCATTGCTCTGATGCCGAATCTCTCGGCCCGCCGCCGCTCTAAAACTGCAATCAACCACCGACTTTGGCATCGACTGAAATCAGCGAGACATGAAATGCATATGCTTCGGTAGAAGTGGACATTTTATTTTACTGAAAGGACTGGGTGGTGTGGAAATACCGCCTGAAGGCTATGGGTTCGATCTTTGAACCGGCCGGTGGTGTAGGTCTTGTCAGTGATGGACTCGCCCACACTGCAGGGCTAAAAATCTGAAGCAACATGTTATCGTCCAATATCCAATTAGTTTTATAGTCCAATTAACTAAGCCTTTAAATCGAAATTTTGTCAACTTGGCTGAATTTTTGATATGAGTTAGTTTAAGGTATTTTATAACAATAAGTGAGAGTAATTTTTTGTTCAACCCCCGGCCAAGGGTGGAAAAAGATAAAACAAAGGGCTTTTTCAAGATAACTCAAAAAGGGTAAGAGCTAGAAAAAAAAGTTTTTTTTAATTTAAAAATTAAATAAAATAAAATTTAAAAAAAATCATAACGAACAGAAAAATTATTGAATTTTGTAATTTTTTTTTTCAATCTGCTCTAAAATATGTAACTTTTCTTTTCAGAGAAATAGATATTTTTTTTAATTTTTAATAAGAAAGTTATAACAAAAAATCAAATTTTTAATCGTTAATTTTAATGATTTAACAAAATTAAATTTCTGAAATCTTCCCTTAACTTCTAGCCTCCCTAACTCTGTTAATTTTAATAGTACAAGAAAAAGCTAAGAGACCATTTTTATGTAGAAATGTCTGCTTTACAACTTTCATGAAAAACTTTTTTTCCTAGCTCTTACCCTTTTTGAGTTATCTTGAAAAAGCCCTTTGTTTTATCTTTTTCCACCCTTGGCCGGGGGTTGAACAAAAAATTACTCTCACTTATTGTTATATATTATAACAATAAGGTATATACCTTAAACTAACTCATATAAAAAATTCAGCCAAGTTGACAAAATTTCGATTTAAAGGCTTAGTTAATTGGACTATTAGAACGGTTGATTTTATAATGAATAAAATTTACTCGATTTGTCTCTGATACCTTCATATGGCGTTTAAGTGAATTTGACAAACTAGTGTTAAAAGTAACTTACTTTTAACACGCGTGTCAAAAAATGACATTTTTAACATCAAAAATGACAATTAAAAAGCTCACTTTTAACAGTTTTGTAGAAAAAAGTGTTTTTTGTTGCAGGAAAACATTACCTATTATATTCGAATATATTATTACTTTATGAAATCTTTAATGATCTTGGTGTACTTTCTTGATTGCGGTACCTAGATCTTTTCGGGAACAAATATTCATTAAAAAAAATGAAGCAGCAGAATCGTATGTCTTTAATTTAAGAAAATTTAGCAATATTAGATTTAAAAAATAGCATTTTCGTTAGTTTTTCTTCAGCTTAGAGATCTTTACGTCGTTTTGTTGTGGAATGATCCGATTTGTTGTTTTAATTTAATCCTAGATATCTGTAAAATTCATGTTTTTCCGATTAATTATTTCCCGCGATCGAAGAAAATACAAAAGAATAAACATTTAATTTCGAAGGGAGCAAAAACATCGCACAAATTGCCGAGGCCAGTCAGACCCTGGCGTAGTTTATTAGAAAGGTCCGATATTTTTAATGAACAGTGAACTGGCAACTATTTCACGCTGGTGTACCATGCACTTCTGTTTAAATTCTGATTTTGAAATAATTTCTGTCCGGCATGGTCTGTCACGGCGTGATATGTGCTCCTTGTTGTAAAATCGGGACAGCTCCAGATTTTAGTAACATGGCGCCATATGCTTGGCTCTTTCCTAACCGATAGGTTAAAATCGTTATGAAAGTGGAATTTCGCATCTCATATAATCATTAATTAATTAATTAATTAATATAACTGGTTTAAATTGTTCCATTTGATTTATTAAACGATATATACATGTCACCTGAGTAGGTATACTCATTTTTTTGACCTTTTCGGTTGTTATAAAATAATAGATTAAGAGATAATTCGGTACAACTGATTGTTTTTATGTATTTTTTTAATCGACAAGTTATTTACATATACAATGCGGTTTACGTAACACCGTCTATTATTTTTGGCATACTATATCAAGGTGATTAATAAACAATTTGTGTCAGATTTATTTTATTGATACGGAGAAACATTTTACTTCTACGGAATTAATGTAAACTATGTTTTGTTAATAAAATATTACAGTAATTTAACAATAAGACGAGTACTTGCAATTATCTATACATTGTAAGTATGAATACATTTACGTAGTGCTAATGTTTCCTCAATTCATTACAGATATATATTTTTCGATGAATACGTAATAATAATAACCAGTTGAACAAACACAGGTTAATTTTAAATTATATAATTTTACGTGTTAGGAAAATTTACACTGCAGTTAAATGATCCTAAATTTTTCGCTCACGCAAGCGGATGCGTTTATATTGTTGATGCGGTACTATTTTTTTAAACTCCGAGGTGTAAATTAACTTTAAGAATATGATGTGGCTATATATGTATAATATTTGTTGTCTAAACTAGCCGTATAAATATACATACCAACGTTTTTCCGGTTTTAAACAATAATGTAGTTAATAATTTTTAATAAAAAGGAATTACATCTTTAAAATTAAAAGAATTGAATATTTATTTAGTCAATTTATTTACAAATATTCCGGAAAACGTAAACAAACACGCTATTTCTCGGATTCTAATAACATATCAAGGCGCTTCAGAGAAAATCGACCTTTGGTTAGACCCCTACTTCTAATTTTTTTAACGCGTTTGTGTAATATTTTTGTCATCGTTTACTGGTTCCAAGAAGTCTCTGGCCATCACAACGAGAAATAGATCGTGATCACCGAGCTTCAGCTGGGAAAATCCAAATTTTAGTTATTTGCAAAGTACTTATAGTACATTAAAATGACAAAACTTTTTATTAACGGAATATTTTCAGCAATAAAGAATCACTTAACTAAAGCAAATAATGGTATTTATTATAAACGTAACTGGAAATAAAGAGAAATATATGTGATAGAATTGAAGTAAATAATTAGGTAATGTTATACCAGAGAAATTTATTTTATACACTGTTTGTTAGATGAACCTGATATAAATGTACACAATTATTTTGGTACATTTTGAAAGTTAAATTTAACGCTTGACCTTTTTAATCTGAAGCAATATTTAGAATTAAAACTAGTAATTAGTTACTACCAATTTTTAAAATCCTTGACGGCTTATGAAATAGAGGTGAGACTGATCAAAGTGAGACGTTGCATACTATAAATTTTAACTCCAGTATTTTTTTTCTAATCGTAGACATCTGTCGAAAACCAAATATGGCAACTTATTGGTTCGCTAAAAATAATCTTTTTAATTTTGTATATATTAGACCATGAATATCCAAGTTCAAGTAGAATACAATATTAATTAACAAGTTTAAAACAAAATATTTATTGCTTGTATCTGCGATTATTCAATGTTGTTTCATGCTAATTATTAGGTTAAAAAACCTGCAGGACCTCCTTGTCAAAATTCATCGTGAATAAAAATAGCTAATGACGGCGATGTTTTTTTTCTCTAATAAGCGATATTATATCACACAGTATATTAGTTAAATTCGAAACCCAATGAAAATGTACATCATTAAAGGGCTAGAAGTGGCTAAGGTATCAGATAATTTACAATAAATACTTGGAAGTTCTTGTACCATTTCATGGTCATTTACTTTATTGCTTTACTTTACAAACTTAGGTTGCAGCTATATTTTTTGTATTAATTATCAAAACATCTGTATTTATTGGGAATTAAATATTAATAAGCTTTTTGTAGATGACTTAAGAATTCCTGACTAGTGAAATAAGTAAATACAAATTTAAATATTGTATATATAAGCATATACAGAATTATAATAATTTATGTGCAATAAAAGTTGTATCTAAAGACGGAAATTTATTTATACTAAATTTATATAACATTCATAAATTAAGTTAGTCAGTCCAGTTTAGATATTATATTACAGATTCCCATTGGGTAAAAGTTTGCCACAAAAATATATTAAACGGTGATCTTATTGTTCGTTTTTTAAATTATCCCAACATTAAAAATATATTAAAACGGATCAATATCAACAGAATGTCGTACACCACAAAAAGTAAACAGTGAAAGTAACAAAAATCATAATTTGTAAAACATGTTTAAGAACAGGATATAATTTTAATTATAATTTAACATATGCCACATATTTAAAACTACAATCTGATTCAGTACTACATCCCTACACAAAAATTATTACAGTAAGTTTTTTCCGAGGGGGTAAAAATGTGGGTTTGTATTATTCACCTATGAGAATTTTTTTACGATTTCTTGAGGACTTTTAGGATACACTGAGCACTTTAGTCACACGCCGTATTTTAACTTACAACTTACGTCAGACACTTTCTTAATTGAAAATTGTGTTATCTTGTATGTTATATGTTAGAAATAGGATATGACATAGTGACTCAGTTGTTCTTTCGTACATATTGACAGTTGCAATTTGCTATATATTCGTCACTTCAATACAATGTTGAAAGAGCACGCTTACTCTTAAAACGTATATTTTGTTTATGTGTACCCCAATTGTGTTAGTTTTAGAGTCTCTACAAGAACTAGGGGCAGCTTAGAATCCATTAGCTTTGTTATTTTATTTTTTTCATATCTAACACGTGTGTGGAAATTCATTCCACACCAAACAAACAACTTTAGATTTGTATTGACAATATATTTATAAGTGTTGACTCAGAGTAGTGACTAAATTATCAAATTTGTTTATTGTGTGAGATGTAAATTGATATTTGCCTGAGTGGGCAGCTGTGGGCTAAAAAATAACCCTTCTGTTAATGTTTGTTGTGAATCAATTCAGTGGTCATGAAAAATAACAATTCTGTTGTTCATGTTTCTGTTTCTACAGCTTCTGAAGCAGCATGAAAACATAATATAATTTTAAATATTCCGTAAAGTAGATTTTCTTTAGACACATAACAAATTCATATTATAAGATGTTTGTTGGCCTTGTATTAAGGTTGAGTGTCCCTTACATTCCATGCATATACCGAGTTCATGGGGGGAAAACACGTCCGAAAATAGCACATCCAAGTAGAATCATTAACGTCTTTTGCCAAGCAGTTTCCAGTACTTAGCCTTATTCCAACTACGTAAACCCGATCTAAAGCATCTTCTTGCGACAAAAATCCACCCTGAAACTTGTTTGCGAACCATTTAAAACGTTTGACTGCTTATGATAATAATTATTTTTTTGTCTGCAAGATCTCGATGGCATTGAATGTATCTCGTAATTACTGGCATTACTCGGATGAGTGATTCTGAAATTTGTGGTAAAACCCCAGAGACAAAATTATAATTTATATTAAGAATCATGCGAGGATACTGACGGTTTAACTATACACTCAATTTTTTTTCGTATGTTTGCTTCTATGAAATGTCTACAAAAACAAATGGAAATCAATAACACTTGACAATTATTTACATCCATTAAAAATACCGTTGCCCCGAGGAAGAGGCACTAATATCTGCAGGTGGATAAGTTAGAAGGTGGTTTGGGTGTACAACTTCTCTTGGTTTTAATGACTTCAAAAAATATGCCTATTGCACGATTCGAATTATCGCGTTTTGAATAGCATTTTTTATTATTATTCCTAATGTTGACATTTACGGAAGGTCACTGACACTTAATGACATTAAGTACATTTAAAAATATTTAAAAAATACTAAAACAGATATTTCTGAATAGTATAGGTACCTACGTGTAACAATTACAACTTCGATGGTACATATTATGTTAAAAGTGCAATTGTTGCTAAAACTTTGTAATCGACGAACATAAGGAGGATTCTGGTTATTCTTGATTTGGAAAAAAAAGCGTCACAGTAATTTACACGCATTTTAACATTCACTGATTCATATTATTAGTACGTAAAAACGATTAATGTGACATTTCACTTAACAAACTTTCATGTATCTTATATAAACGGTAAAACTATTTGTGTTCATAATTTTCGAACACTGTATACGTAAGTATAACATTAAAAAAGTAATTTTTATTTAATATTATTTAAATTCTGAAAAAAAAACAGGTAATAAAATTGCACCTCAGGAGAGTAGGTCTAAACAAAATGAAAATTACTCGGTATCTGATACGATCTATGGTAAACATGCGTAAACATGTTTCATGCAGGTATCATATAGGCAGAGATAAACAATCCTTAAAAATCCATCTTCAAATCAAAGAGTTTGTCGCTTGATCGGCAGTTGATATCACGATATCACCCTAAAAAAATCAAGTTTTAACACACAAGGAACCGGTATCTTAATGATTTAAAGTTATTTATGTGGTCTCTATGTAACACTTTTTACGAACTATACACTTTTCCGTTATAAATTATACATATAATTAAAAATAAATCTCTGTTATCTGGCGATCTACAGATGGAGAACGTCACTGTATAGTCGCAGGACGTAGGAAATAAATGGCAGACATAAATTAACAATTTTAAGAAATGTATGGCTAGTTTATTGTTACAAAACAATTATAATCGAGGTAAAATTATTATTTAGAAAAGATTGTGATATAGTTCTTATAATATCTATAAAAATATTTTTGAGTTGTAAGAAATCCTGAAAATAATATGACGTACCTAATACGTATTAATTACCTCAGTAATTTTCGGAAAGGACGTTATAAAATATGTATATTACAATCGTAAAACATTTTTTGAGGGATACTCCTGTTTTTAGTAGACAATTAAGACAAGATAATTTTTTGCTACATCAACCAGCAACAATTAATTTCAGTTAATGTATACAAGGAATGACCTTAGGATCGTAGCTGTCTTTTATATTGTACACTATTTGCGTTTGTCAAGTTTGTTGTTTAATTTCCAGGTATTTCACAAACGTATTAGACTTGCCGTGATGCCGTAGGTATGCGTCAGTTTGAATAAAAAAAATATAACTAAAGGCACGAAATTTAATACAGTAGGTAGGAAAAAAATATATAATAAAATTGTGTTTTAACGGCTTTCATACGCACCACATCAGCGATAATGTAATGTGGTGGAATTTCCAGACGTAGTCAATAGCCGTCGTAATTTTTGTTTAAATATAAAAACAGAGTCGCTGAACGTTGTGTATTTGAAGAATATTTTTGTTATTGCAAATAAACTCTTGGTAGGTGCAAAGAATAATGGGTTAAAGAGCTTCTGAAGTTGTAGATCTGTACTGTTTTTTACTAAAGGACTTTTCAACTTACCAATCACAATTAACTTAAAATGCTTAATTTGTCAGTAATAAAATAATACCTAATGATCATAAGGAAATTAAGTCTTTAATTTTCAGCTGTAAAATTATACAAACGAAGGTGGTATTTATGGGGAAACAATTTATTCAAACGCACAAATAGCAATTAAGTAATTTAGACACACATTTAATGAAACTTTTTCTAATAGATGGGCAAGCATATGATTAACTCTAAAACATTATTATGAATTAGGAATTTTTCAAGACGTCTTTCTTTAGATAGCTTTTCAACAGACACGTATCGTTTCAATTGTGTGCATAAAATTGAAACAACTAATACTATTTTTTTATCTTCTTTTATGTGAGTTTGAAACCGCGCGTTTTCAATATCACCACGTATACGCTTAAAAATGTATAGGTGCCTACGTATATTATTTACTTGAAGATGGTAGGTATAAATAGATTACAAGTCCATTTGCAATGTCACAATTATTAAATTTGTCATTAGAATCGTACATCCGGAACATAAACATTAGCTGCAAACTAACCTGAATGCTATGTAAAAATTATAGCCAGGTTTTTATCTTCCATTCCTTAAGTGAAAATTTATGTTTGTTGAAATAAATTAATTTAGTTTGTTAAATTGCATGGTTGACATCGAAGGACATGCGGCAAATTACACATACTAGTACATAGTCATAAAATTTAAATAAGTTTTCTAATATTAGGTATGTTTTATAACGAATAAAATACTTTATTTGTGAAGCAAATGTACAGGGTGTTGCAATATTCCACCGAAAAACGTAGAGACGATTCTTTTACTAAGAATAAGAAAAAAGAAGAAAGGGTGTAAAATTTTTGAGAAAATATGATATAACGTAAAAGTCATTGAATTTCACTGAATTTGCATATCGATTATATTAACTGAAGGTCAACAATTCTATCCCAATTATTGACCTTCAGCCGTTCAGGGAATTTGATTTTTTCCATATTCTTATTTAGAGACCCAGTACGATTTTGTATTCTGAATATAGCCTTATATTTTTCCTACAATTCAGGAATGTTGTTATTGCGTTATTTTTGTTGTTTCTTTAAAGGGAAACACGTCTATATAGGTGCGTACTTTTAAAGCGAATCGAAAATAAACAAGTTTTAGCAAAAATATTTTTTCTCAGGAGGACGGATGTTTATTTAAAAAAAAGGTTGTTCAAACATCTTTAGTGTTTTCCATGTAAGTACTACATAAATTTGCCTACCCCGAAAAAAATATTTTTCTTCTGGCGACTATTGTTATTGAATAACATCATATTTTATTAAATGTGCATTCTTATAAATATCATCCATCTCTGATGCCATTTAATTCCAATCTATAATTAGTAGGTCATAACGTTGTACTTTCTTGAGAAAATATTTCCAGTGAGTCTAATAACTTATTTGCACCGAAAAAGCTGCCGTGATCCTACACCTGTAAAAGCAAAACAGAAATAGGAACATAGACGAAAAATGTCCACAGAAAGAGATCAAGAAAACAATGGAGAATGTCTATTCGTTCCAATATGTTCTATTGACCTTCTATTTTAGAAGGATAAGCTTACTCACTCGATAGTGCAGCCTTTCTACCCTTTGAGGTTTAAGGTCAAGTTGGTGCTGTCTGCTAAATATCTGCTAGAAATTAGAAATAACCAGTTTTCAAAACAATTTACTGATATCATTTTTCGGACGTCACTTATTAATCGAAAATATGAAGATAGTCAGTAATTAAGGTTTGCGTGAAAGAGGCAAATAGGACTTTTACATTCCCAGACACTGGGGTTATAGCACTTGGTCACGTATACATAAAGGAGAGCAATTAATAATCTATTTTCCGTAGTTCGTCAAGGACCCGTAAAAACGGAACAGTTGATGTGTTACGTCAGTACCATTAACAGATATTCCCATTTAATCTTAGAATTATTTATAATTCAATTATTGGGTAGTTACACTAATTGAATTTTTTCACTGCCATAGTTTCATTTAACATTTACATTAAATGATAATTATAGTACCGAACTTTAACTGTGCTAAAGCTACTATTAACTCGATGCAATTTGTGTAAATGTATTTCCAACAACGCTTACTCTTTGACATACATTTATTTCGTGTCACACGTCACATGACCAACGTCTAACGTTTAAAAAAGAGCACTATGTGGAACATTTGTTTCTTGCACCCATATTTGTTACTAAATTATAATGCAAGAACAAAGAGGTGAAAGGTCGTATAGATCTAACTATAAACATACCATTTAGTTCAGGAAAATTATAGGAAATATTTACCGGGCATGGAAAGTGGCGCGTCAATTTAAAATATCAATATGTTAATTTTATTAGGTTTCAAAGTGACAATAAAACTAAATAAACACTCTTTGCACTTTTTACATAGCTTAATTAAATTGTGGTTACAAACAACTATTTTTAAGTCCCGTCAATTTAAGTTCAAAGATCCCTCAAGGAACTATTGCTTGACAAGTGACAAATTAAATACAATTAATTATTTTTAGATATTGTCCATGTAAAATAGAAACAACGCAGAAAACTCATTATAATAGTTGTAACTTGTGGGTTACCTTAATTCGATTCAATGTAATTACATATTTTCATAGCGATGAGTACCTTTAATAGCTGGACGTGAATATTAATTATCAACTAATTTATGGTCTTTAAACAATATTAATAACGAACCGACTGCGATATTGACACATACAGGCGATTTATATTATTAGAACCCTGCCCTAATTAGATAGAGGCACTTGTACGTTTGCTGTATCACTAAACTAGGTCATGTGACAAAATATCAAATAAATAAAGAAAAAAAATGTACAAGTATCTATACATTTTCATTAAAACAAATATTTTTTCAATGTAGAGAACATTTATTAATTGATTACGCAGTTCACACGTAACATAAATTATATTTTTTATTTATGGCACTAATATTTCAGTTGTATAACGTATTTTGATCAGATAGTTAATATTCTGTGATCCACTAATGGCCGAAACGCAAGTGAAAGCAAAGTATATCTAAACTAGAAAAATATTCTTCTATTTCGTAAAAATGTTCAAACCTTCAAAACCATCGTACAACACAAGCTGTCTGTTTATATAATCGACTAATGGAATATTGACGCGCAGTTACGTTCAAATAAATACACAATTAAATAACGATATCACTCAAATTAAATTAAGGCTCATTTAGTAAAAGGACTAATATAATCATTTATTAGTTATATAGACAATGTAATGTAGTAGTAGTTTGTCTATTGTCACTGTCAAACAGCGATAGTTACCTTCCTACGAATATTAGAATGCTGGAAGTACCAATGATTTCTCATTGCTGAAATAGCATGTTTCTATTCTCCACTAAGAATTGTTTAAAAAAAATACGCTTTGAAGGGTAAACAGTAACTTATAATCAGGAAGAAATTGTTGCTTTGGAAGTTTGCAAATCATTGGAGAATCACTGGGTAAATATTATCTATCGTTCCAAAGGTAACTTTAGAAAATAAATTAAAATTTTTATAGACTAGGATAAATAGAGTTGGTTAAATACTTTTTGAATAAATACCAATTAACGATTCAGTCAATAAACGACGGCTGACTATTCTTCTCAGAAATGGGTAATAAAAAAATTTGCAACTATGTTGTCCTCGTAACAAGTTTGAATTAGCACGTTTCCTGTAGAGATCCACTCGCTTCGGCAAATATTGGAACAAGAAATAGTCCAGACCGGGGCAAAAATTATTTTTTAATTGCAAACTACAAACGATAGATACTTCCGTCCATTTTTATTCTTAATAATGACAGGCCATTTTGATATAGTTCACTGATTTGTTTTGAATTTCTACTTGTTGTACAGAAAAATTCGCAAAATATTTAGACGTTTAGATGTTTTTATGTAATTCACATGCGTCAGTGTCGCGAAAATCAAAAACAACCTACTCAAGAAACTAATTAACGTAACGTCACCACCGGACAGGTTAAATAATGCTTATTTTATGCACGTTATCGAGGAGAATTAATCAAGAAAGGTACAAAGTCTCCTGAATCGTAGCCAAAGCTCGCGAAAATCAAAGTAGGCGGTACTCAACTATTCAGCCATGATAGTTTATGCCATGGTGTTTGTGATAAGCTTTCTTATTTATTTTTACATTGGCATTAACGGCTATAACTTTTCAGAGGGCATATTTCAAAATCACTGAAATTAATCGAGTGCTTTCCTCTTAGGTAAATTTGTTTATTTGTGTATTTTATATGTATTTTAAATGGTTGTTTTGGATTTGTTTAGCCTTCCACGATGTCGAACATATTTTAATAAACTAAACATGCAAATGCATATATTTCGTCTTGTTAATTATTTTAGACGTATATTTAGCGAAATATCTACTATACTTTCCATAAAATTATTTACAAAATCGCAAAACAGTATGTAAACACTAATTTTTCCTTGATTTTGTGATGCAAAAATTTATGCCGTCATATAGAATTGAACAACAATATTTAGAGGTTTAATAAATTACATAGCATTAAGATGTTAAAAAAACAGAAGTATCATATAATTCAAGAACAGTACGTCTGTATTAAACAAATTAAGCATAATTTATCGTCATTATGGCTCAGACTAGTTAGTTATTATTATTTAAATAACGGACTGTCTAACATTCATTTCCATACAAAATGGCGGATACCGCTTATCAACAAAATGTGAATTGGAAAAAAATCTGTGGGTAATTGAACATTAAATATAAATTGTAAAGGATACATATCAAAAAGAATTTTTCAAGCCTATTATTATTAGACAGTTGAAACTTTGATTCATTCTCAAAATAATTAAAAACCGCTAAGGTGTTTGGTTTGTTGTTCCAACAACTAATTCTGAAAAAATTACGTTTTCAATTAAAAACCTTTTAGCAGGGTTATAAAAACAACTGTACATACTTACGTATTTAGGTATGCTATTTTTATATGCCTTATATACTTTATTTGCAAGATGAAGTGTATGTTTTTTTGTTCGCAACAATATTTTTATTACAAAATTAACAGACATAAACGTCATGTTTACGAAAATCTGGTTAATGTTAGTTATAAATATTTTACAATTACTTAATAACAGTTTGTTACTCCTTCGTTTTTCCTTGAGGGGTATTGTTTGAAGTTGTTTAGTTGTTACGATAACATTTAAAACTGTTATTAGTTTTCTCTGTTAAACACTTCCTATATTGCTGAAGTCAGTGTCGAATCTAAATTGCAAAAATGGATAAATAAAGCTTATGGTCCAGTCAAAATAGACATTTCAAATAACGAAAATTCCGACAGAGCTAAATTTTGGTGGAGACCTTGAGTACACCATTAGAAATAAAGTGTCAAAAATCCCCATCGATCCCATGTGTGCTAAAAAAGCTGTGCTTATTCGGGGTCAAAGATCAAAATTTGAAGTTTTTTGGATTTTTTTCGAAAATGGTAAGTTTTATCAAAAAAGTATCCCTGACAAAAATTATAGACCTTAAAATTATCTACAAAATGGTTCTTATACTTTTTTTTCTAAGAATCACCATTCCTGAGATATCGCGATTCTAAAAGTTGAAGGAGTCGCGTTCTACATGATATACACATATATGCCACGTATATACATAGTCAGGCACTTAATGCAAGGAAAAATACCTATTTGTGTCTCTTTTTTGTATAAACTATACTATTCTGAGAATATGTATTTTTTTGTATAATATAAGTCCCAAAGTAAACTAATAAACAAATTATTACGTAGTAAGCAACAAAAGACGATCTGTAAAATTTTATTATTTTTTTTTAAATAAATTTTATTAAATTTGCTTCTACAATGACCTTACGCAGTAAAATTACATAATTAAAATGACTGTTTTAATGTAAAATTTGCAATTTAATATAAATTTTTTTATTCAGCGAGTAAATTCTAGGAAAAAAACGTGGTTAATAAGTAGTTGTCAAGTCTGTAATAAAAGGAAAAAGTAAAATAGGTACAAAAATAATCATAGCTATCCATCAGACTAGCATTTTAATTTTTTTAAAATTTTTAGACCAATTTAAAAATTTTATAGAGCTCAGAAAAATCTGAAAAAATTCCGATGCACTATAACGGCCCTGAATAATCCAAAACTGCATTCAGTTCCTCTTTAGTCCAACCAGTTTCCGAGATTTTTTATTTTTTCCTTCCACTTTCATTTCAAATTTTGTTGAGTATGCAACATCCAACACACTTTTGCGTTCTAGGCTAGGTTGCATAAAAATTCACAAAATCTAAATTTAACCAGGGTCGCCAGTTTTTTATTCATATTTTTTTTAACTTAATAAAAAAAATTATTTATGATATTAACATGTACATTACATTATATTATAAGAAAAAGTCGAGACAAAATTACCTTTAGATGAGCACTTTAATTCTTGGAAGATTTTCTCAAAAAACATTGAGAAAAATATGAAAAAATTCAGGTTAACTACATATACTAAAAAACAATGGTATTGTTATTATAATTTAGTTCTTTAATATTTTGTCCATCTTTTGAATAGTGGATACATTATATTATAATATAACACAACACAACACGGGCCAATAGGATAGAAGTTATGAAGTAATTAATTAAACCAAATTCGAATAGGTGGCGCTGCGACAATATTGGCGAGAACAACGAAGGGTGCGACATCTATTATATTAATTGAAAATCACTCTAATAGGGAAGCTTTCAGTTCTATTATATATTTTGTGCTTTCAGTTTTCTCACTTCATAGCATTCATAGTTTAGGTTTCTTTGGCAATATTCTTTAAGCATTTCAAAAAAAAAATGTAAATTACAGTAGTGTTTTTTTATGCCATGCAGTAAAACGTGCACTGGCTAAATATTTTTTTTTTTTACAAGAGAACATTACTTTTTTGGATCGTTGATGCTCTTTCGATTGATTTTGATGCTCTTAGAGCCATATTTTTGTGAAAGTGCCAAGATAAACATTTTTTTTTAGGTGTAAAAAATATTCGTTTGTCCTCAATTTTAAAAATACCCTGTAGTTTAGCATAGCATATTTATTTCACTTTTTTCCCAACAATATTCACAAAAAACCAATTCAGTCATTATTTATTGACCTATTTACCTAAAAATTTTAATTCAAATCTTATTACGAAGAAACTAAACATAAAAACGTCTGTTCGATATCCAAAATTTAGTTTATTAACCGAACATTTCCATACAAAGCTATAAATAAAAACAATATCTTCCTTATTATAAATACACGAAACATATCCTCGGTACGGCCAAAATTTAAAAGTGCTCCGTTCAGTCAAAATCACCGTTGTGACCGTCACAGGTCTTACTCATTGTGCTGTGGCGGCTGTTCTAGTCTTATTCTGAATAGGGAGGAACAGTTTGAACTCTGCGGGAAGCTCGTCCTCTGAATACAGCCTATCGGAGAAGTAAACTCTACGTATCCTACAATTAGCGTGCACTTGCACCCTAAGCGTTTCCACATAATTAGTACCATATGCCCGTCTCGTGAAGTCTGCAACGTTGAATTGGATTTGGTTCCAGCCCTCGTCTAGCCTCATCGGCATGGTACAAATGAAGGGTTTCACTCGAGTCGTCGACTGATAATTACTTGCTCGGAATCTTCTACGAACATTTTTATCGTCTAAAATCTAAAACAGGAGGAAATCACTTTTCTTAATCATAAACACGCACATGTAATAGGTAAAGATTAATTTATGGCTATAGTCTACGTTTTGTTTGATCAATAACATTGCATTACATACCTGTACTTCAAACGTAAAATACTTCTTTAAATTCTTAACGATCATCACAAGGTAAGGCAGCTTGATACCCAGAGTCTTCTTTGGATCGGCCGGACAAGTGATATAAGTCGTACTCACATTACATCCGATGAGTTCCAGGACCAGCGACTGGATATCTTCGTCTGTGATCCTTTTTATGTGACCATTTTTGTATTTCTTGTCCCAAATTTGTAATGGTTTACTTCCTATACTGTAGAGTATTGACAAAAATCCACTTTGGAATGTGTTTTTAAACATATTTACGAATAATTTACTTAATTATTTCGAATCATTCAGTGAACTAACTTTTAGGTTAGAAAAATTGGTAATTATTTTGATAGAACTGATGGTTTGTTGTGTTCTGTCAATAGTCAGAGAGAGAGAGAGAGAGAGAAAGAGGAATGAGCATAGAAAACGAAGATAGGAATGGTAATATTTGTCTTTTCCATGGGATAGAGAACCATCGTAAATTTTTCCTGGTTGTGTTGTACACGAAAAATATTACATTTGAAGAGGTAACGACTACTGATATTACTTACTAATTGAAAATTAGTATTGTGATATGCCATATGCCTTCCACAGAGTCATAATTCTCTGTACTAAATATTCTATGATATACTGTTCCGTGTTCATAACCTAGTTCTGTCGGTGTTCAATAGATGGCGCATGTCTCAACTTTACTATTAATATAGTGTAAAATAAAATAACTAGATGGCGTCATCTGTAATCATTTCGTTACTTTAATTTTGTAAGTAAAATTATTTTTTATTATTTATAAAATCAACCCCTTTCTTTCAGTGTGTGTTGGGCAGAAATACCTAGTGATGGGCATAATCGACCAATTTTGATAATCGAGTTATCGGTAATCGAGTACTTCTAATAATCGAGTGATCACTCGAGATACGAGATATTGGTCGTTTTCATCATGGAGACTAGATAAGGAGCACGAACTCATACGGAAAAATTGACAAAATTTGTCCAAGTAATGGCAGAAGTTGAGGTGGCGCTAGTGTTCCATGTCCCAAATGAATGTAGCTTCACAAATACGAGTGAAGTAAGCAAATAACCAATTTTATTTTATTTATATCGAGTTTAGTAGATATTTTGGGTAGAGGGGAGGTATACTAAACTTAAAAACTAGAAGTCAAGTCAATAATTATTACAATTTGTTTTTATAAATGGTAAATAAAAAGTTTCGAAAATAATTTAAATATGGTAATAGTATGTGAAGGGAATGACTGTCAACAGATTTAAAATAAAACAGTACGTTTGTGATCTGCATTTTCAATCTAATGATGTCCAGCAGTTCTATATTACAACTTGACCGAATAGTGGGTTAATATTATGGCAAAAGGTCGAATAATTCGGAAGTTGGAAGCAGCTTCTTTGATTCTTAATACGGTAGAGAAATTTTTAAATAGAAAGATTTCATAAGTGAAAATATTGTATAATTGAATGATGCATTGTTTCTTTATATATTTTGCAGCAGCATCAACAGCAAGAGCATCCGCTACACCAGCAACAACAGGTGCAGCAGCTACAACAAGAGCAACAGTTACAACAACAACAACAACAACAAGAACAGCAAGTAAATCAAGAGCAATTAAGTTACGATGAGATTATACTAGAAAGTGAGCATCCTGTCCTGTATAATCTAATAAAAGAAAAGTTCTGTTGACGTGTGATGAGGTCTCGACAAAGCAACTATGAATATGTTCACATAATATTGACAATAGCAACAAAGTATACTTTATTTATTTCTACATATTCTTGTAATTTATATTACGTGCATAAATAATTAAATTCGTATCTTTCATATAATTCTTGCTGGTGACATCGCTATTATCATTACTGAATTGAATAAATCATTTCCAATTAGTTGCTGTTTCTTTCCTGTTAGTAAAAAACTGATTGAAATTCAGATATCATATAAAATTTAAAGAGAGGATACGTGTAGTAATTGATGCTGATCGATCTGTATTGGTAATTGACTACTTTTACTAAATATTTAAACATGGAAATCAATTGCTTCATGAACAAAATGAAATTTTAAGAAGATAGACTGACACGTATTACTTATTTTTAAGTTGTTTTATTTGTAATATATATTTACTTTGTTACTTGTTTGTTATGAATAAATATTTATTTTATTTTAATTAGGCACAAATAATTTCGTTTTTTTTATTCAATTAATAAAACATTGAAATCTTTGGTAGATAAACATTTTATTTTTACAAAATATGTAACAAAAATATAGAACATTGCTAAAATATTTCTTTATAATACCTTATTAATTTTGGTCTATACTCTACCTTGAAATAAGTCATGGAACCATGTTACGTTCGAATTAAATCAACAATTTTACGAAAGTAGAATTAAATTTTACAGCAATTTTAAAATATATACCCAGAAAACTAATCGATTTTAAACAGTTATAAAATATTTAGATTACCTAGTTTTTGTGACCTTTATAATGGAGTACCTATATTTTGTTAAAATTTTGGTATCAATTGGTTATGTTGTTTTAAGCTTCTTGACATTTTGAGAAGAGAGCGATATGACTCTCGAAGCATTGAGAAGTCTAAACCGACAACATGGCAATCAGCTTAGAAATTGTCCAACCATAATTTATCGACTTTCCATAGTCAGTTTTCAGTTACACTATAATATAGTATATTATTGGTTATTCAAAAAAAATATGGATTGTGATATACTCTATCTTATATGAATTCCTTTCCCATCAATTATTCCTATAACCTGCTCTGGAAATTCATATTGGGCAAAATATTGTTCGATTACAACTGCCTCATTATCTCGGCCATTCTATAATTTATGGAGACAAGTTACTTAGCAAGTATGTAACTTTTCTGGTTGTTGTAGAGCTTAAGGCAATGCAAAATTTACCAGAATCATGGGTGAAATAATTAGAAATGGCAAATTTTTCTTCAATTCTGTTAGCTACTTCCCATATGCTAACACGGAAATGTTAAAAAAACTTGGCCACTATATTCAGGTACAGTAATTTCAAAGTAGTTCTTATTTTTTACTCTTTCTGTTTCTTAGAATAAATCTATTTCATCATCACTCAAGCTGGACAATGCGTCTAATAAGTCATCTGAATCACTGGACTCAAAATCGGACATCTGTAATATTTTAAAAAGTTTATTTAAAACACCGAAGTTTTTTATATTCTATTTTTTATTACCACAAGTAAAAATTCCATATTATTAATACAAGAATTACTATTTTTTTAAAGGCAACTTCCTGTATAAAATGTGACTTTTACTAACATTAAATTAAAATCTTTAACAAAGTAATTATCAAAAACATAAACTTTACTTATAGGTTAATATTAACAAGATTACGTCATAAATTCCTTGAAAACTAGTTTCTTTCTACGAACACCAAATTCTTCTCATAAAGCTAATATTTTTTATTATCTATTTAGTTTAATTACAGTCCGGAATGACATATTTTCATGATTTATATAATTCAAAGTA